>NC_141822.1:6383082-6608082 GCF_982586985.1 Callionymus lyra
ATGGAGTCGTGGCCGCCCATCCACATGGAGATCCCTACTGGACTCTGCTGGACCATTCCTGAGGAAGACACACCTTGTCATGAGCAGCTGTCAATCATGGCTTCTGTCATTGTGATTGGTCGAACCGTGGACGAAGGCCTGCTCGAAGGGGTCCGTGATGCTGACCAGGTCCCCGCCCTGGTTGACGCAGTCGGCCCGGGCCTCGGCCCAGGTCCTCATGGACTCATAGTTGAACAGGTAGCAGAAGTCGTTGAACGGGTCGGCCGCCCACGACCCACACTTGTCGTTCCACCCTGCGGCGAGAAAGATCCCGGATCAGAACATCTGGAGAGTCTTAAACCGCGGCCGCGAGGCTGACCTGGCCCAGATGTGGGGGGTTGAGGAGGAGGTCCAGAACCTCTGACTGTGCGGGACACAGACGTTGGATCAACGATGAAGAACTTTCAGCAGGTGAGGATGAAAACAAATAAAAGAACCTTTTTTGCAGATGTAGTCTTTGGTGGAGGTGCAGAAGTCGTCGTTGAGTTTCCCTGCTTGCTCGTGGTTCATGCCTCGGAGGTTGACACAGTCCTCCTTGTTCTGCCAGTTGTCCGGCTGCTGGGGAGCCCATGGCAGGAGGTCCTGGAAGAGTTTGAGGTCTTCAGACTCGTGATCAGAGTTAAAAAAAATAAGACTAGCAGTGAGGATGATCCACAATGTTTCGAAGCACTTTTCATTGATCGAAGCAAGAATAAGAAAAAGAGAGCTAGCTTTTAAATTGGAATTTATCGGCCAAATGATTTGATGAAAATCAAAGTGATGCAAGTTTCGTAGAAAGGCGACAATTCAACGACAAGGTGTCACTGAAATTAAAGACGATGCTTCATGAAGCTTCATGTTAAATTTTTTGTTCAGAGGTTTTTGCTGTTGGCGATGAAGGTAACACGCACGGTTTCATTAAATGCTAACACGTATAAAACAAGGAGTCACTGAATATCCGGATGATGCTTCATGAAGCTTCATGAAGCATCGACATCAATTTAAGTTTAAGTTTTAGATCTGAAGTTGGCTTTAAAGTGATGCAAGTTTGTATTGAAATTAAACAATGACAAAAGGAGAAGTCATTGAAAAAGAGGACGAAGCTTCATGAAGCTTCATGAAGCCAAAATATAAAGTGTTTCTAGTGGGCAGAGCTTAAGATCATTTTTGGAAATATTTCAATAAAAAGAGAGTTTTGTACAAAAAGACACTGATGATACAATAGAACACGCACGTACACACTTAAGTTCAGCTTTAAGTTGATACAAGGTTTCATTAAAAGACAACAAATACAGAGCTACTGAAAATAAACATGATGCCTTTTGAAGCTTCGTTCTCAATTTCAGAATTTGGTGCTATTGGCTTTAAAGTGATGGACATTATACAACAATGAGTTACTGATAAAGTATAAAAGGAGTTACTGAAAAACGGGACCATGTCTCCTGAAGCTTCGTGAAGCATCGTCATCAGTTAAGCGGTTAAGAACCTAGTGCCGTTGACTTTAAAGTGACAGGAGCTTTAAAAAAAAAATCTAACAGTTACACAAGGAGTCACTGAAAATGAGAACAAAGCTTTATGAAGCTTCATGAAGCATCGTCATCAGTTAAGATGTTAGGAACCTAGTGCTGTTGGCTTTAAAGTGACAGGGGCTTTCAAAATAATTCCAACAGTTAAGTTAAAAAATCCAACAAATACACAAGTAAGTAAGTAAGTAAGTAAGTGAGTCACTGAAAATGAGAACAGAGCTTTATGAAGCTTCATGAAGCATCATCATCATTTCAAGGATTCAGAAGGTGGTAGTTTTGGCATTAAAGTGAACAAGGTTTCATTAAAAGCCAAGTATTACACAAAAGGGAGTAAATGAACAAAGGACAATGTTTCATGGAGCTTCATGAAGCATCGTCCTCAACATCAGAGTTTAGAAGTTTTAAAGTGATGCAGGGTCTGATTAAGAAGGCGAGGCTTCATGAAGCTTCATCAGAGTTTAGAAGCTTTAAAGTGATGCAGGGTCTGATTAAGAAGGCGAGGCTTCATGAAGCTTCATCAGAGTTTAGAAGCTTTAAAGTGATGCAGGGTCCGATTAAGAAGTCGAGGCTTCATGAAGCTTCATCAGAGTTTAGAAGCTTTAAAGTGATGCAGGGTCTGATTAAGAAGGCGAGGCTTCATGAAGCTTCATCAGAGTTGAGAAGCTTTAAAGTGATGCAGGGTCTGATTAAGAAGGCGAGGCTTCGTGAAGCTTCATCAGAGTTTAGAAGCTTTAAAGTGATGCAGGGTCTGATTAAGAAGGCGAGGCTTCATGAAGCTTCATCAGAGTTTAGAAGCTTTAAAGTGATGCAGGGTCTAATTAAGAAGGTGAAGCTTCATGAAGCTTCATCAGAACAGCGTCACTCACCGCAGCAGTTCCGTCCGTGTAGACCCACCGTCCTTCAACACTGATGTCGTTCAGTCCCACCCACGACTCCCCCGGCATGTGAGCTTCACCGAGGAACACGAGACATCATGACAACACTTGGACTAAACTCAACATTTTACTGATGTTGCTCCTACCGGTGATGAAGCTGAGCTCCTCCTGCGAGTGGAAGCTGACCAGGTGACCCTGCTGGGACACGCATCGGGCCTCGGCGTCCTGCCAGCTCTTCACGTTCTCCGTCTCGAAGTGGTAGCAGAAGTCTCCGAACAGCAGGTATCCGTTGTCACAGCTGTACCCTGAAACCACCGTCACCACCCACAAAAGTGAGGACGCTGAGATGATTATGGAAGGAGTCTGGACTGACCCGGGGCTGAGGTGGGTTTCGGGTTCTGCCCTCCGGTCATCTCGCAGACGTAGCCGTGACTCTTGAAGCAGTTGCTCGTTTCCCATTTGCCGTCATAGTTTCCTTTCGACGAAATAAAGAATCGATGATTTTTAACGAACCCGTTTATCCTTCAATTCTTCGCTTGAAAACAAGTTGAGAAACATCTTCACGATGTTCGTTTCACACGCGTGATCACCTGTGAAGATCTGGCCGCAGTCCCAGAGGTTCGGGGTGTTCTTGGGAAATCCGGCGCCGTAGTTGGAGAAGGTGACGTCGCTTTTGTCCGTCCACTTGAAGGTCCCGTCCTGGTCCTTATCTGGACGTCACATCGAGAACATACGCTTTTTAACTTTCATCCAAACAAAATCTTTTATTTTCATTTTCCCCGGAGCAGTGAGTGAACATGAGCCTCGAGTGGAACAATGTGAAGCAGTTTCAGTAGAAAAGATAGAGATTTTTCAAATAAAGCATTTTTACACAACGATGAGAAGAAAATATCATCCAATGTTGGCAAAAAAAACTCCAAATTTGTGTAAGAATTTAGTTTTTAAGTATTTATTTTCCAAAAATCAAAACATATTTAATTGTAAAAATGTCTTTACCATTGTTATTGTGAAATGTTATCTTTTAAACTTCCTTAAAACTCCTTTGAAAAAGGAAAAAATGTAGGTAAAACAATAAGAAATCTTTAAAAAACATACTTTAAGACTGAAAACTTCAATTCCAACATCAACGTTTAAACTTAAAATACATTTAACTTTATAATTGAACTAAGCTTTGTAAAAATAGGTTTTAATGAAACAATAAACGCTAAAATGTTATCGAAAAATGTGGTTATTTATGTATGAATGTATTTTTTAAATAATTACGTTGAAAAATGGTCTGTTAAGAAAAGATTACCAAAAATATTTTAACATGTGATTGATTGATTTTGCTACGCATAACTACAGCAAACATTCCATATATATATATATAGCATGTACAGTCTACACTGGAAACGCTTGCTCATTATTCTTGGAACTTCTGCCACAAACAATTTAAGTTAATAAAGATGAAGACGAAGACAACTGAGCTCCAGTCGCTACATTAAAATGAACAAACATTTGTGTCTATAACTCTAAAAAGAACAGATTACTCTGAAAATAATCCAACATTAGTCGACATGAGAAGAAAATGAGTGAAATTATTGAGATGAACCATCACTTCAACAGACAAATACGTTCAAGAGCCAGAAAAGAAAAGAAAAACATATTTTTAGAGATAAAAGTACCTGATAGTCCGATCCAGATGTCTGGAATATCAACCTGGTGGAAGTCGGGAAGTTTTCCGTTGATGAAGTACTGCTCCTCTTGACTGGAAAACACACTTTCATTCGTACCACATCTACAGAAGGGGCCTCAAACTCACACAAGGAGCCAAAACTCTTCGTCTTGGTCCGAAACAATTCTATATTTACCAAACTGTCTCTGACTGAGACGATTAAATAACCATGAAATATAATGTGTTATAATAATGTTTGGGGAATTCTCTGTGAAATTGTTAACATTCATAATCTTTGTTCTTTATCAAACTGTCCTCTTTATAGGAAATCACATGAACAGTCATTATTTTCATTTATTATATTATTATTATATTATTTATATTATAATTTATTTATTTTATTGAGTTTGACACATGGCATGGAAGTATATTTGTATTGAAACATTTTATTTTAAGTATTAAGTGAATTTTTTTAATTATTGAATTCTTTTTAAATCGAATATTTTCATAAATAACAATGTTTTACACATAGAGTTTGATGTTTACATTTGAATAATTGAAAAAAAAATGAAATTCCAAGTCCAATAGTTAAATGTTTAAATTATTATTATTATTATTATAAAAACGAGTACCGAGATATATATTCAACTTTCAGCCAACCATGGTTCACTATTACACCAGCATTTTTATATTGAGTTTAAAATATTATATCAACTATTGGAACTTGAATATCAATATATATATATATACAGTATTTATATATATAAAAATCTTAAATTATTATTTATTTTTCAATTCAACATTTTAATAAACAAATGATTTAATTCAATTATTTAAAAAAAACAGTTCAATAATTAAAAACAAAAGAAAACATTTCAATAAATCCAAAGTTTCAACACTATTCCACAGACAAACTTAAATGAAGCGAGCGTGAGAGTCTCACCTGTTGATGATCAGCAGGTGAGCGCCGATGTCGGAGCACCTGGTCGACGCCTCGTACCACGTGGTCAACATGTTGATGTTACTGATCATCCAGTAGCAGCTCCCAGAGAAGCTGAGCCAGCCTGGAGGACAGATGGCTGCGAGAGAGACACAGATCTGCTGCTCACACCGGTGTCGTTGCTCCACATGTTTAATGCTCACTGTTCAGAGGTCGCTTGCACATGTACGGACGCTCGTATCTGCACACGTGCGACTTCCACTTCCCGAACTCGTCCGACGCGTCTTTGATGATGGCGGCGCAAGAGCCGCTCTGAGGGTCTCTGGGCAGGAGATGAGGTCGAGGAGAGAGAAAATATTGTAATATTTGTTTCACGATTTATGTCATGTGTTCATTATCACTATAAAGTATAAAAAAACGTTGGCAAAATGATAAAAAGGCCATTTAATTTAAATATATTTTCACTTTTACTCTAGATTTATTTTGACGGACAAGAAACACTCTTTGTCAAAAGAGAAACATAAACAACTTTACTATGTTTAATCCTTTGGGTGTAAAAAAAACATTGATACACTTAAATATTACAGGACTTTTGTCACGATATATCGTTATTCAAAAGCACTGTAAGTAAGCAAGTAAGTAAGTAATATTAATTTATATAGCGCTTTTCGAGACCAGGGTCACAAAGCGCTTAAACAATCAAAACAATACTCAAAAAAGTACATAATTTGTTATGATTATTTTTAGATTATATATGTTTATATATTATTGCATTTTATTTTATCATAGATCTTTAACATATAAAAAATAAAGTGTATTCAATAATAACAATTAACATGCAAATATTCACTTGAAATATTGATTCACTAATTATAATTTACAATATTGTATCGATATTTAACAGCTTCTGTTTACATTTTCTTTATTATTTTAAATCATATTTTATTTTATCATAGCTCTGTTAGGGTTTATATCTTTGTATCTATAATACATTTATTATGAAGGAAATAATATTTTTTTATTTGCAATTAATGTGCAAATTTTAATGTTATTTGTGTGAAAAAAAATATATATATAAAATAAACTTATTTTTTTACATTGTTTTTTAAGGTATGAATTTACAACAGCACTGTATCAATTCAAAAAATAACAAGTTTGGCTTTCAAAGTATAAAAAAAAACCCCAACATTTTACTTTATTTTTATCTACTATTAAATTGCAAATATTCACAGTGTTTGTTCATTTTTGTGTTGCAATTCCAGCCTCTAGGTGTCAGCAGTCAAAGAAACAATGACATCCTGTGATGACTGAGAACGAGAGGATACAGTGATCCCAGCAGCTTTTAAAGCTGATGTTTGGACATATTTTGGTTTGAAAACAAATGAAAGCAGTTACGACTTCGTCAAGAGTCATGTGGTCTGTAAATACTACAACACCAGAGTCAAGTACTGGACAATACTACACATATATACTTGTTACTACACTATCACAACACCAGAGTCAAGTACTGGACAATACTACACATATATACTTGTTACTACACTATCACAACACCAGAGTCAAGTACTGGACAATACTACACATATATACTTGTTACTACACTATCACAACACCAGAGTCAAGTACTGGACAATACTACACATATATCCTTGTTACTACACTATCACAACACCAGAGTCAAGTACTGGACAATACTACACATATATACTTGTTACTACACTATCACAACACCAGAGTCAAGTACTGGACAATACTACACATATATACTTGTTACTACACTATCACAACACCAGAGTCAAGTACTGGACAATACTACACATATATACTTGTTACTACACTATCACAACACCAGAGTCAAATACTGGACAATACTACACATATATACTTGTTACTACACTATCACAACACCAGAGTCAAGTACTGGACAATACTACACATATATACCTGTTACTACACTATCACAACACCAGAGTCGAGTACTGGACAATACTACACATATATACTTGTTACTACACTATCACAACACCAGAGTCAAGTACTGGACAATACTACACATATATACTTGTTACTACACTATCACAACACCAGAGTCAAGTACTGGACAATACTACACATATATCCTTGTTACTACACTATCACAACACCAGAGTCAAGTACTGGACAATACTACACATATATACTTGTTACTACACTATCACAACACCAGAGTCAAGTACTGGACAATACTACACATATATACTTGTTACTACACTATCACAACACCAGAGTCAAGTACTGGACAATACTACACATATATACTTGTTACTACACTATCACAACACCAGAGTCAAATACTGGACAATACTACACATATATACTTGTTACTACACTATCACAACACCAGAGTCAAGTACTGGACAATACTACACATATATACCTGTTACTACACTATCACAACACCAGAGTCAAGTACTGGACAATACTACACATATATACCTGTTACTACACTATCACAACACCAGAGTCAAGTACTCCACAATACTACACATATATATACTTGTTACTACACTATCACAACACCAGAGTCAAGTACTCCACAATACTACACATATATATACTTGTTACTACACTATCACAACACCAGAGTCAAGTACTCCACAATACTACACATATATATACTTGTTACTACACTATCACAACACCAGAGTCAAGTACTCCACAATACTACACATATATATACTTGTTACTACACTATCACAACACCAGAGTCAAGTACTCCACAATACTACACATATATATACTTGTTACTACACTATCACAACACCAGAGTCAAGTACTCCACAATACTACACATATATATACTTGTTACTACACTATCACAACACCAGAGTCAAGTACTCCACAATACTACACATATATACCTGTTACTACACTATCACAACACCAGAGTCAAGTACTGGACAATACTACACATATATACCTGTTACTACACTATCACAACACCAGAGTCAAGTACTGGACAATACTACACATATATACCTGTTACTACACTATCACAACACCAGAGTCAAGTACTGGACAATACTACACATATATACTTGTTACTACAGTATGTCTATATATTGTATCATTGACCCCAGTATTGAAGATGTGAGGGTGTGTTTATAGTCGGGGGTCACCTACGTGGTTGGTTCCCCTTCGCCCCAGTTCCTGTAGGCGTCCTTGCGAGCGTCAGACCAGGTGAACTCAACGTTGCCGACTTCAACCTGGCAGGAAATCTTGTTGCATTTCTGGCGAGACAAAAGTTTGTTGGAACATCAAGCGCGTGGATCCGGGCGAGAGTCGCACCAGAGTGGAGAGGCCGATCCACAGGTCGAAGAACGAGGCGTCCAGGGTGGAGGTCACGAACTGCTCCTCCTCCGCTGTAGTCACCGACGCCAGGTCTCCTCCCTCCTGCACGCAGTCGTGCCGGGCGGCCGCCCAGCTCTTCCTGGTGTCCGCCTTCAACTTGAAGCAGTTGGATCCGTACTGGCGCCACCCACTGGTGGTGTCGCAGTGTGGGCCCGGGTTGGCTGTGAGACGATTCAGTGACGAGCGTGAGTTCATTTTGTGTTACATTTTTAAGTCGACAAATGAAAGTCTTGCTGAGTTAAGACGCGCTAAGATCTTAAGGAGACGAGTGAAGTCAGTCAGTTGAAGGTCGCCTGAAGGTCAAGGACTCACGGTTGGGATGCTTGCAGATGAACTTCCTCTGGACGCTACAGTCTTCATCGTTCCAGTGACCGAGGTTTCCTCCGACAACTTGACCGCAGTCCTCGTCCTGCCAGTTGTCAGGTTGACCCGACATCCAGAACCTGAAGCAGGACACGATGGATCAACGCTTGTGTGTGTGTGTGTGTGTGTTTCTGTGTGTGTGTGTCTCTTTCGTTGGGTGTGTGTGTATCTCTGCATGTGTATGTCTGTATCCATGTGTGTGTTTGTAAGTGTGACTCTATCTGTGTGGGAGTTTGTCTGTATTGCTGTGTGTCTGTATCTATGTGTATGTTTGTGTGTGTGTCTGTATCTATGTGTATGTTTGTGTGTGTGTCTGTATCTATGTGTATGTTTGTGTGTGTGTCGGTATCTATGTGGATGTGTGTGTCTGTATCTATGTTTGTGTTTGTGTCTGTATCTGTGTGTGTATCTTAATCTGTGTTTGTGTGTCTATTTCTGTGTATGTACCTATGTGTGTGTGTGTGTGTGCACAAGAGTGTGTGAGCGTCACTCACGACAGGTATTCTATGAAGGCACTTCCATCCGTCCACTCCCAGGTGCCCTCAGTGACGCGATCGTTCAGACCGAACCAGTAGATCTCAGAGCTGATCTGAGTTCTCACCCACAGCTGAGACACAAAGACACGTGAGCGACGAACAAAAGCGCACACACACACACAATAATACCAACTCGTCGAATGACACGTGTGTGTAGGGAAGACAGGGGGCGCTCTCACCCGCTCGTGGATGTCCTGCACGCTCATCAGGTGACTGTTCTTGTCCAGACAGAAGGCGTTCGCGTCCAACCAGGACTTGGTGTCGTTGGAGAAATAGTAGCATTTGTTGTCGTTCTCTCTCCAGCCCGCCTGACACTGAGCTCGCACTGCACACACACACACACACACACACACACACACACCCCCACACACACACACACACACACACACACACACACACACACACACACACACACACACACACACACACACACACACACACACACACACACACACACACACACACACACACACACACACACACACACACACAGATGATGACACTCATGGAAACCACACAACGATACACAAGCGTACACAAATATAAAAGGTCACATCAGTCAAATAAACATGTTTATTCTTCTGTCATGTGATCCTCGTGAGACTCAGCAACTTCCACCGAATCTTGTCTAATGTTTGACGAAGTCACATGATGCGTCTCAGCAGGCGAGTCATGTGACCCGCACAAGGTTTTGTGGCGTTAAGTTGGTCGTATTTGTTAGTTTTCGAGTACGAACGCTGACCATTTTAGTCAAAGGGTTTGAATCATTTATCAATTACCGGAAGATACGTTTGAATAAAACTAAAAATGAGCAAATATAAGATCCAGCCAATCACAGCGGGCGACACATAATGAAAGATGCATTTCCTGAAGTCATCGACGGAGAAATGTTACCAAAGTGAGTTCAAATTAAAAAATATAAATAATTTATTGTGTCACAAAACAAAACTACATTCAGTCATTTTTCTATCATAATCTTGAAATGTGCTCTTGATAAAACAAACAAGGGCAACTTTTATTTTGTGGGGAAATAAAACAATAAAGTTTCTTTATTCTTCTCCTTTTCACTCCCTAACATGACAGTGAAATTGAAATTGAGATGAAATGTTGACTGAAAGACACAACTTATCTTTGAATAGTTATTTTAAACAAAGAAAAAGTCATTGGAGACCAAAGAAACATCTATGAACGACAAGTTATGGTTCAAGGAAACAAAAAGAACAACTCGTTTTCTATCATATTGGTGGATTGTGTGCTTGGAAAAAAAAAAAAAAAATCAACCGTTTTAGTCAGAAAACACACATTACTAAGCAAATTTTCCACAAAAGTAATTCATTCTCCTCCTTTCCATCTAACTTGATGCTGAAATTGAAGCCTTTGTTCGCAGAATTGTGGGATTTAAAATTGTTATTTTTAGTTGCCTTGAGAAATAAAACGAAGACACAAAAGCAAACGAACATTTAAGAAAACCACGTTATTGTGTCACGAAACAATAGAAGCAACTTTTCACAAGATTATATTGATAGCATCTGCTCTCCAGAAGAAAAAAATAGCAGATGTGGGAAAACAGAATTTGTAGAAAATCAGCCTAGTTTTATTATTTTGTTTCTTTTTCTATTTAAGTTAAACAAATTTTTTTTAAGGCTTTTCCCTCATTTTCTGCGACTCCTGTGTTTGTTTTATGTGCCTTGATCTTTTAAATGATATACTTTTAAACTGGAGTCTATCCTAGTTTCTTAGGGCGAGAGGCAGGGGACACCCTGGACAGGAAGCCAGTCTGTCACACGGCACACACTCATACCTATGGACAATTTCCCAAAGTTCGCAATCAACCTCTGTATGTTTTTTTGACTGTGGGAGGAAACCGGAGTGTCCGGAGTAAACTTTTCCAAATTAAAGTTAAATATTTCAGAGAAATACCAAAAAATTTAAAGTATTGTATTATTTAATTCTGTAATGTTGCTACAAAACAGTGATTTTTTTAAACAAGATTTGGCGACAGTATGAAGGCAAAGTAGACTTTTAAGGTTAAATTAAAAACTCACCGCAGATAAAAAGCGCAGCACAGGTGAGCAGCTGCAAAAACTCTCTTTGACGTTTGAATGTCATTTTTCAATTTTCCTCAGTCGTCTCTCATCCTAAAAGTCTCAGATAAATCTCCGATGGTTCTTCCAAACCCTGACCCGCGTGTTACTGATGCTGGTTCTTTCGGACCTTTGAGCATCTCCTCGTCGTCCTCCTCTTTTCAGCATCCGTTCAGGGTCCAGAGTCTGAAGCTGTAAAACGGACGAGAGAAGGACCTGAAGGGCGTTTCCGAGCCTCATTCAAACAAAAACATTAATTTTAATAAATTAAAGTTTCGTTCAAGACCATCTCAGTGAAGTCGTCCTTCTCACTGATGCAAACATCAAAACCATGTCTTTTACTTTAAAATTCATTCAAAAGTGTGATTTATTGCACTTTTCATAACATTTTGAGCGACGACAACAAACTTTTCATCTCATTCAACACAAAGTCCAGGTGAGAGTTTACAAGAAGCGCATGTTTGGCATCAATAAACTTTACGCTCTTAGTGTTACTTTTTAACCACATTTACACAATAATGACGAGCACTTCATCACAAAGTGAGGCAAAGTTGATATTATCTGGTTTTAATGACCGAAAACTGAACAGGAATCCTGAGAAAACTTTATTTTCATGGAGTCAGGCAACAAGTTTTTGGCTCTTAAATGTTTTTTATTTGGATGCAAACGTATTTCTAGATCCTATTTGTTGAATATATACCAAAAAAAATATATAAAGTTATTTTAAATTATAATTTTTGGGTTTTAAAACATTTTTTTTTTACGGATCCTAATTGTTTTGAAAGTTGTGAACACGTTTTATTCAAATTCGAATGTTTTTGTTTACTTTAGATTCAAAACATTTTTTTTAGGATTAGCAAAACAGTTTTTACGAAGTTTATTTCTCGTTATCAAAACCTTTTTCATTTTAAAACCTTGAGACACTTTGACAACTTAAAATGATACACGTTTCAGACGATTTAGATCATTAACTTTTTTTTTTTTACTGATTCACTTTTTTACGATGGTATCGTCGATAAAGTCTGAATTATCTTCATGAACTCTGTCACAATTATGCTTATTTAACACGACTCCAGCTCAATTCTTTCATTTCCCATGATTCCTCTTTCATCTGCACCAGTGGTTTGAAGATATTTCTTCCTAGAAAACATCCTCTACTAGGAAACCTTTAAAAACTCTGTGGATGTTCAAAATGAACAATCTTTTTAAGACTTTTTTTCAGGTTTTTTTGTAATATTTATTACGTTTTCTTTCTTATAACTTATAAAAACTTTTAACTTTGAATTTTTACATTTGTTTTTAACAAATGTTTAGACTATTTTTTTTCCAGATATGAAACTTAATTATTAATAAATATTTTTATTTATTCCCAATTCAAACCATTTGTAGGGGTTTTAAATAGGGGAAAACTCACACTTTTTTTCTTTGAATCAAAACTTAAATTTAGTTTTAACACATTTTAATTTATAATCATCAGATTATTTTCCGGATTAAAATCTTTTTTTTTCAGATTAAATACATTTTAGGTTTTTCAATTTACAATTTATCAAAACCTTTTGTCAGTTTTTGTAAACGTTAGTTCCGTTTTAATAATAAATCCAATGTTTCAAAACCTCCCTATGTTTTGATTTAAACAAAAAGCCAAAGTTGTACCAGAACTGAGTTTATCGAGCGCTTTATACCAACATTGCTGCTGAAGAACTTTATGGTTCAACAACTACGTGGACGATTATATTCTTGTGTTCGCGGGTCAAGAAACTCTGGAGCTTCAGTTTACAAGTGTTGACATAAATGTGTTACGGAGACTCTCGTCCAAATAACACCAATAACACTGAACTCCATAAAGATGAGGATCAGTACCTCTGAATGTTCAGACGTCTGAGCAGGACCAGAACCAGCTGAAGAGGTTAGAGGGCTTCGCACCAATTCGTAGAACCTGAGATTATGAAGATAACTCAGGGGTTTTGTCTTGAAAATAAAACCTTCATGTGATTCTTTCCTGTTTGTACCTTCAGCTTGTGGCTTCCTGTCGTCAGTGAGAGCCTCAGTGTAGAGCTCGTTCTGACTAGGACCTGCTTGAGGGACCACACTTCCACTCTGGTTCAATAATACAATGAAATCCTCAATGACATAATAAACTCCTGGACCTGCAAGAAAACTCAAAGATTAAGAAAATGCTTAAAAAAGGTAACAAGAAAAGAGCCACGGATGGAGTTGATGGATTTATTCCGACGGCCTGTAAATAGAGCACAGCGATGGAAGCACACGAACAGAAAGGTCGATACAAAATACAGCAATTTTACAAGACACAATCCATTTGTCTAGAAATGTGAGTTCAGAAGTTATTGAAAAAATAATTCCAGCCCGACATGAAAATGTGCTAAACTTCTTTTCTTTTTTTTTGTCACCGACAAGAAAATATTTATATCAAAACATTTATTTATTCACACTCGGTCGCAGACATGAGCATTAAATGCCTTTCAAACCAATTTCTCCGTCGAGGGATGAAAATACAGTTTTGAGCCGTGACTGGCGGGCGTTTTTAGAAATATATAAAAGGAGCCGCAGCCTCTTCTCCGACACGTCGCTTGAATTCAAAAACGGGATTCATGGTCGTTATTGCTCCGATCCGTAAATTCTCTGCTTTATTTTTGGCACTTGCAGCTTCTCAACGACACCTGAACCGACGCTCGAGTGATTGTTCCGACAACAGGTGGCAGATACTCAAAGGTACAATCTCAGAATACATTCACTCTTCCTCTGTTTCGGACAAAAGTTTTTTTTACATCAGAGACGGTTTGATGACATTTAAAAAAAACAAGTGTTTCTTGAGCTCCCGGATGTATCGACATTAACTTATAACGTCGAAGTCGAACAAGTTTTAGTCATTTTTACCAAGAACACTATGACTTTCTCGTAGGCACAAAGTCCCTCATTGTTGTTTTTTTTCAATTAATTAATTTGTTTATGAAGTTACACATGTATTACTAAACCATGTGTACCAACACTTCAGGGAAACTGTGTTAATAGAAGGACATTTTTTGAACCGAACGCTATATTTGCGAGCTTAGCATGACACAAACATTGATAACACCACTTGGTATCTTTTCAAGATTAGACTCAAAAATTCTGTAAATCTTCAACCATGGATTTAATTTAAAATGTTCACACGTCCGATTGAAGATTTAACTTTTTTTAAACAAGATGACCGATGTAGTTACAAACTCTCGCCACTAGTTTGGGTATTTCATAAGATTAACTCAAAATATTGTTGATTTTTTTATTTGAGACAATTTCATTTTAGGATTAAATTGCTCTATAAATTAATTAATCGTATATATTTGATTTGGTAAGTATCGGTTGTAAACTAAAAACCAGTGTTCTTGGTAAAAACACGATCTGATGAGCTCAATACACACAAGATGAAGGTGAAAACTAACTGATCTATTTTTCTTCCTGATCAGTGCTCGACACACTTTCAACTTCCAGCTGCCGTATATATTTATAAACATCATCGAGGGAAACGATTCTAGCAAAATTGTCGAGCAACAAAAAACAAACAAACGTACTCTTGTGCCGCAGTAACTCAGACGATCAGTAAAATGTATCAAGAAACTGCTTTGATTGATTCATATAAAGTAAAAAAAAAAGAATAATCAGCCATTTTTCAGGGATATTTTGTGCTTTAGTCTGGTTCTCTCAAGGTTTCATCTTTGCAGGTGATTGATTTTTGGGGAAATGGGGAGCAGCGCGACTTCTGTAAATGACAAAATAAGCTCAGCTTTATGATGATAAATGTAAGTCATGATCGGAGAGCGATGGTCAAAAAAAGGAAACCCTGAGTCACAGAAATACTTTTGGTCCAAGTAAAGGAGGAAGAAAAGTTTAGCCAGAGAGAAAAAAAAAGATTTTTACAGCTATCTGATGTTTAAAAAAATTCAAACAGTTACAGTAGATTTTCTCTATTCAACTGTGATTTAAGTCGATGGATGGAGTGCGAGAGGAAAGAGAAGAATAGACGTCAAAGTCTAGTTCAACGTTGGAATTGTCGTCGTATAAAAACTTTTGCCAACAATAACGAGTGTGAACTGTGAACACAAGACACTGTAATGAGTCGGAAAAATGTTTCTATTTAACCACAAAAACCCTGTGAAGAAGAAAAAAAAAAGACCCTCAACATGACATATTTACTCATCGACAACCAGCAGAAAAAAAGAAGGTAAAAAGATTTTTTTTCCCTTCGTTAACAAATAAAAATACAGTATCAAACCAGATCTTATTTCATCGTCAGAGAAGGAAACATAGTCTTGAGTCTTTCGCTCTTCTGTGCCTTTTTTTTGTGCTTGGTGTCATTGGTCTGTGCAGTGATCAGAAAGTGTCGCTCGCGCCCGTCACCTGGCGAGAGGAAGAAGATGATGATGATGACGAGGAGGAGGAGGAGGAAGGTGAAGAGGTCACATGCAGTTGACCACATTGCTGGAGCCCTGGTCCACGTCCCTGATCTGGCTGACGTGAGCCGAGCAGACGGCCACGCCGGCTCCGGCGCGGCAGTGAGACACCGACCCCACCAGCTCCCACCTGACGAGAAGAAACCTTCTTAGAACCCAAACAATGTGTTGAAGACAACCTCGCTGTGTGTGTTTATCACAGGGCGACGTGAACAGATTTTCAGAAGGATGTCCAGCCTGTGGGCCATTCAGGCCCTCAACTAATATTTCATGTTTTCCGTGTCAACTTATCGTGACTTTGAGAGTGTCGTGTAACATAATCTGAAGTCAAGATCCGCGACTTACTTTAAACAATGCCGTTCCGGAAAAGTGACACAATTTGTCACAAAGTGTCGCAATAGGCCACAGATCAACGATGTAATAATAATAATAATATCAGCTTTTTGATTACGATGTATTTTATGGGAGAATGGGCCGCGGTTAGCTGTGGGTATTGGCAATAATATTGCGATACGATACGCATCACGATACAGAGGCAACAATACGATATATTGTATTAATTCTATATATGTGTAGTATTGTCCAGTACTTGACTCTGGTGTTGTGATAGTGTAGTAACGAGTATATATGTGTAGTATTGTCCAGTACTTGATTCTGGTGTTGTGATAGTGTAGTAACAAGTATATATGTGTAGTATTGTCCAGTACTTGACTCTGGTGTTGTGATAGTGTAGTAACAAGGATATATGTGTAGTATTGTCCAGTACTTGATTCTGGTGTTGTGATAGTGTAGTAACGAGTATATATGTGTAGTATTGTCCAGTACTTGATTCTGGTGTTGTGATAGTGTAGTAACAAGTATATACGAGTAGTATTGTCCAGTACTTGACTCTGGTGTTGTGATAGTGTAGTAACAAGTATATATGTGTAGTATTGTCCAGTACTTGACTCTGGTGTTGTGATAGTGTAGTAACAAGTATATATGTGTAGTATTGTCCAGTACTTGACTCTGGTGTTGTAGTATTTACAGACCACATGACTCTTGACGAAGTCGTAACTGCTTTCATTTGTTTTGAAACCAAAATATGTTCAAATGTCCGCTTTAAAAGCTGCTGGATTAAATGCATCCTCTCGTCCTCAGTCATAGCCTTGATCCCATTCTTCCTTTAGCTGCTGACGACGTAATGACTGCTGCCATTTAGTGGCGTGAAGAATAATTGCAACACAAAAATTAAAGAAAATTAAAAAATATATGTATTTGTTATTAATGGTAAATAATGTAAAAAACATAATTATTTTATCTAACACGAAGTTCATTGACATATATGAAGTTCTGTCAGAGTTTTCGTGACTCGTATGAACACAAGAATGTAATAATTTATACAATATCAAGTTATTATATTGGGTTTCTGGTACATATTTAAAAAAAAATGTATGGAGTGAAAGAAGGTTTTAATGATAAATACCAAGGTTTCAAAACCCAAATATATGAACTATGATAAAATTAAAATATGATTTGAAAGGCAAACATTTTTTTTTAATCATGCAGGTGAATATAATTAAGAGTAAAAACGATATTTCCCCATATTTAAATGTATAGACTCCAAATTGGTTGAATGACTGAAACCGCTCCACAGGCCTTAAGTTAATAAGTAAGTAAGTAAGTAAGTAATATTTATTTGTATAGCGCTTTTCGAGACCAGGGTCACAAAGCGCTTAAACAATCAAAACAATATTCAAAAAAGTACATACTTTAAAGATCAAGATAATACTGAGAACAACACAGGAGTTCGAGAAATTCAAGGAAAAGCCTGAACAAATAGAAACGTCTTAAGATGTTTCTTAATTGAGTCAGTAGATCCATCAAGCGCAAAGAGAGAGAAGATCATTCCAAAGCTTAGGAGCAACAGCCTGAAAAGATTTCTCTCCTCTGGTCCTGAGCCGTGTGCGTGGAACCATAAGTAGATTCTGATCCACAGACCTAAGGCTGGATCAGATCAGTGATGTAATAAGTCCTGGTTGATCTTTCCTCTCTATATTCACTGCACCAGGCGTGAGAGCAGCATTCGTCAGGAGATTCTACTTTCATTTCCTCCTCTCCACTCACCTGTTCATCCGAGGCTCGAACGCCTCCACCGTGTTCAGGTAGATGTTGCCGTTGTGTCCGCCGACCGCAAACACTCGTCCCATCACCGTGGCGACGCCGACTCCGCCGCGAGGCGTGGTGAGCTCGGACACGTACTGCCAGCGGTGCATCCGCGGGTCGAAGCGCTCCACCGAGCTCAGCGGGGAGTTGTCGTCAAACCCGCCTGCGAGAGGCGAGATTAGGATGAACATTAGGTAGAACTTTATTGATCCCTCAGGAAGTCTCCTTCGGGAAATAGTTTTTTTTTTTGTTTTGTCGTGTAAATCGAAACTAAATTCGACATCTAAGAAGCAACGAATTCCATATAACTATGGTTTTAATAGTTATTGTCTGAAATACGTTTCGTTTCGAAATAAGAAACATGAGCCTGTGACTCTCGTTTCAGTCAAGTTTTACTCAAAAAAACAAACCTGTAAACTTGAGAAAATGATTGAAACACAAACTAAATACAATTTCCTTTTTTTCATGTTTTCATCTGATGGTTGATGATTGGTTTCCAATAGTAACATTACAATAAAATTTGTGATTTGTCACATTTTGAAGATTCAAATTTCAACTTAACCGATGGTCCCCAAAAACAGGTTCTGGTCTGTGAGGCATTTGTTACCGGGTCGCACCACAGGAAGAAAATAAAAATACTATACTGTATATACAGTACACGCCATAGGTTGGACACAAACTTGCAATTTTCTGGTCCGGCTGATCTTTGTGTACTAAAGTAATGATGGTCACTAGTGTCTCTTGTTTTATCTGGTTCTTGTCATAATATCAATTCTAACATTTGTCCGATAAGACCCTGTTTCAACCCGACTTCAGCTCATAACAACTAAGGTAAGGTAGAACTTTATTGACTGAACTGATGGACCAACTCCATTAAAAAGTCAAGAAAAATTCCGAAAAGTAACCCAGAAAAGACACATCTGGGAAGTGAAATGTCAGGCGACGACGACTGAATGAATTCATCGAGAAAAAGATCAAAGTCTGTAAAGAATTGATTAGAAAAAAAGGTGACTACCTTGAAGAGACTAAGACGTTTTTATTTGTTCAGGCTTTTCCTTGATTTTCTGGAACTCCTGTTGTGTTATCAATTTTATCTTGATCTTTAAAATATATACTTTATTGAATATTGTTTTGATTGTTTAAGCGCTTTGTGACCCTGGTCTGGAAAAGCGCTATACAAATAAAAATGACTTACTTACTTACATTATAAGATAAGTTTAAGTTATTTCAAATGTGTTTGTCAGGTACATAATTCCACATGTATTCTTACATAGTTCTGGAAAATAAAGAAAAAACATTGAATGACAGGATGAGTCCAAACCTTTGGTCTCTACTGTACATGATAAATATGATTATTATTGTCTGAAATGTGTTTTGTTTTGAATAAAGATCATTTTTCTCTGAAGTAACGTTATTATATATATATATATATATATATATTATAGGGCTAAACTGGACAGCCTTATTAAGAAGGCCGGTTACGTCCTAGGGCGCCCCCTGGATCCTGTGGAGGAAGTGACTGGGAGGAGGATACGGAGCAAGCTGGGCTCCATGAGGAGGAACTTGTCTCACCCTCTCCAGCACACACCGAGGGCAATGAGGAGCTCCATCAGTGATAGGATGCTCCATCCCAGGTGTGTGAGGGAGAGGTACCGCAGGTCCTTCCTCCCTGCTGCCATCAGACTCCACAATAAGAACACACCAAGATAATTATTTAACTGCACCTTTCTTGTTATTTTTGTAAATATGATTGTGTATATAATATAGTGCAGATTTATTTTCTATTCTATTTAGATTTTTTCTTTTCTTTTTAATATTTTATTTCTGGGTGTTTTATTTTTTTGTTGGTATATTGCTCTTGCTGTTGTTAAAACGAATTTCCCCTCGCGGGACAATAAAGGATTCTGATTCTGATTATTATGTTGACTGTTTTCATCTGAAGGTCGGACAATAATGCCGACTTTAAACCTGTGGTGCGAAAGATGTTCAAAACTCTGTTTTAATGGCCTAAGGATGACTGGAGAAATGGTGCCGCTATATAAAAAAAAAACAGCCGACATGCTGTGAATCAGTTACTCGTCTCTGTGAAGCGACTCTTCAGTGAGAAGACATGAAGCTCAAAGTATGGATTTCCAAACCTCTTACCGACGACATAGAGGCACCCGTTCAGTTTGCTGACCCCGTTCCCGGCGCGCCGCTGACCCATCTCGCTCACCTCCGTCCACTTGTTGAGGTGCGGGTTGTAGCGCTCCACGCTGGACAGAGAGGCAACGCCGTCGTTGCCTCCGACCGCGTACACGTAACTCTGGACGGGCGTCGGAAGAAGCGTGTGAGCGGAAGAGAGACAGGATGTAGATGCAGAAGATTCGATCTCACCCCCAGTGCCACCGAGCCGACCCCCCCGCGGGGCGTGTTCATGGGCGCCACGCTCTTCCAGCCGTCGCTCTCGATGTTGTATCGCTCCACGTCGTTGAAGCAGGAGTTGTCGTCCAGACCCCCGATGGCGTAGATGGGACCCCCCAGGGCGGCCAGAGCGATCCCCCTCCTGAAGAAAAAACGAAGAGTCAGTCACACGTGTACTTTTAGGCTCGCGTTGACCTCACGACCTCTTGGTGTTCATGGAGGCTTTCATCATCCACTTGTTGGTGAGAGGATCGAACACCTCCATGTTGCCGAGGTGCTCGTTCCCGTCGTGTCCGCCGACCGCGTAAACCTTCCCTGGAAAGATCACTCGTGTTACATTTATACGTCGCATTTGGTTGTTTAAGTACAATGTGTGAAGAAAAACTTTGTACTTACAATAATGTTAATAGATTTAATTAAAGTCCTTGAATAATCATCTTTTTTTTACGTTAAACTTCTTGAACTGAACTTTATAAATATGGATAGAATTTTATTGATCCGTTGAGAAAATTATTTCGGGAAATTAGGAATCAAGTCAACACTGTGGAAGTATATCAGCAGAATACTTTATGTTCAATTTAATATTATAAATCATGATTTATTTTAATTTTTTACTGAATCTTTATTTATTTAAAAATGCTTAAAAAATTCAAATTCAATCATTTCTTTTTTAAAAGGTAAATTTGTAAAAATAATTTTCATTTTAAAATGAATACATTATTTTACACAGAATGTGTATTGTTGTGTAAGTGTAAGTGTTTTCTAATAGTAACTTATAACTAAATAATATATAAATAACTATATATATATATACACAATATGTACACCATTAACTAACTAAAGAAACTATATAAATAACTAAAGAAAATATACAAATTTAATATATAAATGTAATATTCAAATAAAAATCATAGTCTAATATAAAAATGTTATAAAAACTACTATTATTATTATTATTATTAATTATTATTACAATTACATTTTAAATGTAAAATGTTACATTTAAATAACATGTCTGAAATGTTTCCTTCATTGTTCATGTGTTCACGATGATGAAACGCTTACCTCCGACAGATATGACGCCAACATGGCGTCGTCTGCTGTTCATCTTCGGGCCAAGGAACCAGCTGTTCTTGGAAATGGAGAAGCATTCAATGCTGCGAAACGGATCCCCAGAACCACCTCGGCCACCCACGCAGAACAAAACGCCTGCTCCGGAAATAATTGAACAAGGGGAGAGAGGGATGTTACGTGATGACGGAGAAAGATTTTTTTATTACGAGCAGTACGACTTCTAACAACCTGCTGTGTGTTTCCTCGGTACCGTTCGGTCCGAGTACTCGAAATCCGGCACCAGCTTGTTGCTGTTGTGCAGGTGGTAGTTTCTGGCTTCGTCCATAAGATCGCGACAACTCAAGCTGCCTTTGATCATTTCCTCCTTGGCCACGGTTCCGGTCAAGAACTCGACCGGCAGCAGTGGGAGGCGTACCTGAAGTAATGAGATAAAACCAGAGAGAAACTTGATTGTAAAAGTGGATAAGAAACACTCATTTAACAACCTTTCGTGTGAGTGTGTGTCCTTCGTTTGTTTCCTTTATGGGGTTTCTATGCCTGTACGTGAACCTTTAATCGGACTTTAAACTGGCTGTTGGATACATTTAATAGTCATTATCAAACGTGTAGTGCACGTTTTAACATCACACACACACACACACACACACACACACACACACACACACACACACACACACACACACACACACACACACACACACACACACACACACACACACACACACACACACACACACACACACACACACACACACACACACACACACACACACACACACACACACACACACACACACAATTTTTTAATTGAAAGGCGTTTTTGAATTTAAAGAAATAAAATATTTTCAAAATGTTTGCACTATAACGTCAACATTTTTAATCTTCTATATATTAAAAGGAAATATTTAATGCTTAAAAAAGCGTTTCAATTAAAATGTAATGGTTTAGTTTCAAATATCAATGTTGATTTTGAATTTTATTTTAATTGAAATGAAGTATTTAATTACTTTAATGAGTAATTTAAATTAGTTATTTTGAATTTTGAAAAGTTGCTTTTTAATGAACAATTTAATGAAAAACTTTACACATAGAGTGAAGTATTTTAATTCAAATAATTCAAAAATACATGATCGACATTATTTAATTTTTTTTTGTGGAATTTGTCAAATGTTGGTTTAAATGTGTCCATGATTGGCAGAAAGTTCGATCGAGTAGCTCGGTAGTCTATTGGTAATGTCTGGTGACTCCATTATACCAATAGTTTTATATTGAATTAAAAAAAACAACTTAGTTTTAATTAGAATGTCGAACTCAAATCTACCTCTTAACGTACAAATTATTAAATAAATTATTCAAAAATAATACTTCTTAACCAATATAATGCTACAACAAGGTTTAACATTTGAAATATTAGATTCAAGCGTTCAATACTCAGATGCTACTGAAATACTTCCATAACAAAACCCACACTGACGTCCAACAGTACTGTGAGCTCAGACCTGAGACATGATCTGGTCCAGCCAGGCTTCATGGTGCTGTGGGTTGGCCTTCAGCCACTTCATGGCGGCGTTGTACACCTGCGTCTCCGAGTGGATGTTGAGGTCGTTGGAGCTCATGAGTGTGCGCAGGTGCTGCGGCGACACGCAGGTGAAGTCCTCGCACTCCACCACCTCGCTGAAGTGCTCGCAGGCGTAGCGGTCGGCCATGTCCATCAGATCCACGCGGTTGTGGCTCTCGGCGAAGGTGCGCACGGCGAGGCAGTTGGTCGGGTGGAAGTGAGCCTTCATGTACTCGCAGCAGGCTCTCGCCACCAGTTCCACCTGAACAGAAAAAACATATGTTAACCACATATACTGTATTTTCCGGACTATAAGTCGCAGGTTTTTTTCATAGTTTGTCCGGTGGTGCGACTTATACTCTGGAGCGACTTATGTGTGAAATTATTAAACACATTATTACCGGTATATCATTTCAAATGTTATTTTCACACTAAACCGCCAGAGGGCGCTCTAGGCCTGTGTTGATAATTTCGACGTAGAAGAGGAAGCATCTTCTACCTTCGGAGTTAGTTAGTTGTTTAAAAGTGACACGAGGATGAAGATTTCATGTGATTTGAGTTATTTGGAGTTGAACGGATGGTTTGGTAAACTTGTTAGTTATTTATGCTATAGTTCTCTGAATAACTCTTCATATGTTATGTTAACATACCAGGTTCTCAGTTGTGTCATGTAACGTAACGTACAATTATTCAGCCTGTTGTTGCCTCTATTCTATTTTTATTTTAAATTGTCTTTCAAGATGACATGTCTGTTCTTGGTGTTGGATTTTATTAAATAAATTTCCCCCAAAAATGCGACTTATACTCCAGCGCGACTTATATCCGTTTTTCCTTCTTTATTATGCATTTTATGGCTGGAGCGACTTGTACTCCAGAGCGACTTATAGTCCGGAAAATACGGTAATACTATTCTCTCACTGATTGTACATTTATCGGTGCTTGTGCGGCAAAGGAATGTGGGAGTTCACGTGTCTTTGTGCCAGATATTAACCTCTGAAGAAGTCAATGCTAACCCCGACCTCTAAACCTTTGATGTGAACCATTAATGGCTTGTGAAACTGTGACCTCACAAAAAAAAAAAATGAACAGCTCTGTGCTTCATAAACAATAAGTACAGACATGTAAACTCTGTTCTTCTTCTCATTTGCAAGTAAACTGTCCGACTTTAAACCTGATCTGATTCCTATTCTTTTGTTGAAGTAAAAGCGTTAATCAGATTCCTAACCTGACTGGCAAGAATATGCTGATACGCATCACTATACAGAGTCACACGATATGCTGTAATACTGTAGGAACAAGGATATATTTGTAGTATTTACAGACCACATGACTCTTGAAGAAGTCGTAACTACTTTCATTTGTTTTAAAACCAAAATAGGTTCAAACATCATCTTTAAGTTGAGTCGACTGTATCCTCTCATCCTCAGTCATGGCTGGGATCTCTTGGGATTTCATTTTTCCTTTAGCTACATAGAACTGCAAGTACTCCAGTAATAAATAATTAAATAAATTAAATAATCTAATATTGCTTTATTGAGATATAAACCATACAATAAATATGATTCATAATGATAACAATTGAAATTGATACAGAGCTGTTGAATGTTAATACAGCATAGAGATAATTATTTATTTAATTATTGCAATATTTTGTTGCAATATTTAGTTTATCAGTATTTTCCTGCACCCCTAATATTTACCAGAATGTCACAAGAAGTATAACTCTAATGATGTTGTCTTTGCATTTTTGAGGGCTTGATTTATTTTGATTCCTTAATATTTGTTATCCTTAACCACACAAATGTCTTTCTTTTGACATCACTTTTACTGTAACTCAAAGTCTCAGCGTCTAAGATAAGCTAAGGAACAGAGATTGTTGACGTCTACAATTATACAGACATCTTAATTAAACAATCTATTTTGAGAAAACACATAAAACAACAAAAGACGTAGAAACTCACCTGGAGGATGCAGGCGGCGTAAAGCAGGGGCTGGACGTTGTCTACGGTCAGAGTGAGTCGGGACGAGTACGCGAAGTGAACCAGGTCCTGGATGGCGTCGCCGTCAAAGTCCTTGATCTCGATGAGCTCCTGCTTCGCCTCCGACATATCCGACATGAACATGGCCCTGAGGGACCAAAGCACGGTTAGAGTCCAACTACAAATGCGGTATTTTTGTTTGCTGATGATACAGTGATCGACCCTGAGAGAAAAGATTGAAGGAGGTGAAGAAGAGAGTGAAGACGGGGTGGAACATTAGAGATGATTGTTGGGGAACTCTGGGAGAAGAGTAGACGTACAAGAGAAAGGTTATAGTAAATAAAAGACATTCTAATAATTAACTTTAGGTAGATGATTTGAATGTTTGGACCACATTTGTAAAACCGTGGAGACAATAAAATACTTCACAAAAAAAAGTCTCAAACTCAACTGGTCTTGTTGAGACAGGGCTGCAGGATGGGGGGGTCTTTTAGCAGTTTTTTTCTAAATGTCTTTTACAAATTTGAAGGTTAAAGGTTAACCAATGATGATCCTTAGTCAACTAATGATAAACTCCAACTCTCCTGACATGTTTAAAATGTTGTTAGTCTTCCTCTCCAAGACGCAGTAAGTTCCTCATCATGACCATGTTTTACACTTATTACTTTATAAAGTTGCTCTGAAATCTGGGCGAACGAGAGGTTACGAGAGTCCGTTATGCCGTAATAATGGCTTCACTCCTCCTCCGCCCTGCATTGTTTATACAACGAGTAACTTGGAGGTCGAGACTTCCGGGATTGATGACGCGCTGTGACAATCCTCCATGTTTGACCAATCACAGCAGAGTGGGTGTGGTTATGATCAACAAGATTTCATCTCCATAAAGTGTTTTCAGTGGGCGGGGCTTAAGATCATTTTCTAATGTCACACACTGATGATTCAATGGAGTCACACATCCCAACAACACTCACTTAAAATAACACATTTGACCTTTAACATTTATTACTTTACGGATTTCTCCATGAAATTGGCCCATTTTTATTAATTGTATGCGTTTTTAATTTTAGAAATATGTTCATCTTAACTACATAATCAAGTTATATAGATTGTAACATTTGATGTGATCGGACGTTGAACAAAAACTAAGTCGATGGCACTTCCTGCACTTGTTAAAACGTTGATAATAAAATGGCTGCAAAATACATCCTGTCAGGGAGGCTTATGGCCCTTTGGACACAGACTAATAAAGTCAATCTAATCTAGGTTTCACAACCCAGTTCCTCCATGACGTCTGAGATCTTCTGGACAGAAACCATCAGTTTTAATATGATCAGTTTCTGTTACCACATTAAGACTAAACATCCCTGACATAGAACCTTAAATTACTTGTAAAATCTACTTGACAAGAAACTACCTTAAATAAGGACTTACTGACAGATGGCACCACATTTAAAACAAGGACAGTACAAGCTCACCTGAAATAAGGTATGACACAGGCCAGGACAAGCTTGTGACATGGTATCAGTCTGCTGCCCACCTGAAACACACCCCGTAGAAAAGTTACATTTACTGGGTGTTGTATTTGACAAAGACTCTTGTTCAACACTGTAAAAATCAGACCAAAAAACTGTTTCCTTCAACTGAGAAAAATCTCTAAACTTAGGAAAACAATGTCACAACCATGATCTGGATCTTATAATCCATGCATTTGTGTCTTCTTGTTTAGACTATTGTAACAGTTTTTTAGTGTGTCTAAACAAGAAGGATGTGTCTCGACTGCAGTTCATACAAAACTCTGCAGCGAGAATTCTGAGCTGCTCTAGTAGAAGAACTCACATTTCTCCTTCAAACTCTTCACTGGCTGCCAGTTTCTTTCAGGATCAACTTTAAAATTCTGGTTCTTACTTTCAGATCTATTCATGGTCAGACCTTCCATCAGTGATCTGATCCAGACTTACACCCCAGCTCGGGCTCTGAGGTCTTCGGATCAGAATCTAATGATGGTTCCTGAACTTCAGGACCAGAGGAGAGAAATCCTTCCAGACTGTTGCTCCTAAGCTTTGGAACCATCTCTGTGTTTGATGATCTACTGACTCCTTCAAGAAACATCTGTGTTTGATGATCTACTGACTCCTTCAAGAAACATCTGTGTTTGATGATCTACTGACTCCTTCAAGAAACACCTGAAGATCAATTTATTTGTACTTTATCTTAATTATATATGGGCTACTATATTTGTCACTATGTTGTCTTGGACTTTAATTTTTAATTTGTTTGTATTTTAGGTGTGTATTATTTTGTCGTGTAAGTGCTTTGTGACCCTGGTCTGAGAAAGGCACTTTACAAATATAAATTACTTACTTAATATTTATGTGTCAGCACAAATGTCAGGTATTAAATTACACAACTCAAACAATCAGACAATTGTTTTTAAATAGTCTGAACTTTAATGGCGTTAAATCAGTTTCAAAGAAAGAGTTAAATACGTAGGAGGACTTACAACCAAACGTGTTTTTACAAGCACTAATGATGGCAACGGTTCTTCTCATTCAACTCAGAAGATGTGACTGTAGGCTCTGTATTGTATCGTTTATGCTTCAGTTCTTCACTCAAGTGGCAACAGTTTCATCTTAGATCTTCATAGGAAATTGAGGTTTTTAATTGTTCTCGTCAGGACTGACCTTCAGCGTCACGTCACACAGCTCCCCGACATCGTAGAAGTGTCTGAGCGAGTTGTGGAATTCCCTCCAGGCCTCCTTCGCCTCGAAGATGAAGGATCCTTCGGGCTCACAGTCCGCCTTCAAAGTCCTGCTTCCCAGTCGCTTCTCCTTGGACTTGGGCGGCTTGGCATGATCTGGCACCACATCTCCAGGTGCCATAGTGGACTACATCAAACTACACCTTCACGGACGAGACAAAACATTTCTGAATTATTGAACAGGAAATGTAACAGGAAACTTAACGGAGAAAGTAAACTAAAGGGGAAGTTGTGGTTGACGGTGCTCGAGCTGAGCAAGTTTGGTCACATTTCCTCCCCCACTCTCTTCCGATTAAATATTCCCGTCGCGGTTCACGCCGAACTAGATCTAAAACCGCCACCAGCGGATCTTTTCATCCGTGAATACGGTCGTGAATACGGTCGTGAATCGGCCCCTTATCACCACTCAGCTCTTGGAAGAACTTCACAGCCGTCGAAGTCCTTCAGGTTCCATTTTAGAAACAGGATTTCACGATCGGCAGAACCAGTCGTGATGAAAACCTCGTTTCATTATTCATCGCGAGCGAATGAAAACAATCAATTATTCAAATCTCTGCTGCGATGGACGACGGCGATCAAAGTTTAATGAATATAGTTAGATTTACAAAAACCAGGAGGTAAAAACATTTTTGGTTTTAATATACAAAGTCAAAGTCCGATGTATGCGGGTCCAGACCCGTCTACGGCTGAAAAAGTGCGGCGATTTACAAGTGACCACAAAGACCCGGACCGTTGAGCAAGATATGAAAAGAATTTGACCCACAACGCTTCAACAATCGGTTTCCTAAAGCTTGTTGTTAAAAGCAAATGTGATGCAACACAATTGTATTGGATTGTTGTTGATGTATTTATTATTATTTAATTTTGTTTATCTAATTATTTCTTGTTTTATTATTATAATGCATCATTGTTTCTGTTGGATTTTTCTTTTAATGTGTACTGTATGTCTAAATATAATGTGTATGTATCTATATATATACTGTATATATTCTGTGCACTGCTTTGTAACTAGATTTTCCCCAATGTAAAAACAGTGATTATGTATTAATATCAATAATCAAAGATTTTTTGGAGCGTTCTGCAGGCATTAATATCCAAATAAATGAATATTCTGCAATTTTCAAGAAAAGTTTGAGCATTAAATATATCGTCATTGAGAGCACGATG
Organism: Callionymus lyra; assembly: GCF_982586985.1. Classification (NCBI taxonomy): domain Eukaryota; kingdom Metazoa; phylum Chordata; class Actinopteri; order Syngnathiformes; family Callionymidae; genus Callionymus; species Callionymus lyra. Next base: position 6,412,001 of record NC_141822.1, read on the forward strand.
ATATATTTACACGAGTTTCAAGTAAACGTGACTGAAACGAGTCTTGATGTTGTAAAGAGTCACATGCTAATGTTACGTCAGAGAATCTTTTCTCAAAACAAAAACACCCTCTTTGACAGTAATAATCAACACAAGTAAAACTGTAAATATGTTTTTCTCTCTGTGCTGCCTAGTGACAAAGAATTCTGGTTTAGTTACCATTTTATTTCCGATAAACAGAGACACAACTTTAATTAAGCTTCTTTTTGGATAAGTGTGGGTTTTGAGACAAATTTCAAAATGTGATAAACGGTTAGATTTTCTCTTGGAACGACGAGAGACCAACTTTTGCACCGAGGACGAGTTTAATGTAATCTTTAGATTAAAATACAAGATGTATATCGTTTGTGTTTTGATCATTCTTTCAAGATAACAGGGTTATTTTTGGAGTAAACTTGACTGAAACAAGCTTTCAAGAGTCACATGATAATGACTCTTGTAGAAGAACTCACATTTCTCTGATCCTTAAATCTCTTTCTTTCAGGATCAACTTTAAAATTCTGGTTCTTACTTTCAGATCTATTCATGGTCAGACCTTCCATCAGTGATCTGATCCAGACTTACACCCCAGCTCGGGCTCTGAGGTCTGTGGATCAGAATCTACTGATGGTTCCTGAACTTCCGGACCAGAGGAGAGAAATCCTTCCAGACTGTTGCTCCTAAGCTTTGGAACCATCTCTGTGTTTGATGATCTACTGACTCCTTCAAGAAACATCTGTGTTTGATGATCTACTGACTCCTTCAAGAACCATCTCTGTGTTTGATGATCTACTGACTCCTTCAAGAAACATCTCTGTGTTTGATGATCTACTGACTCCTTCAAGAAACATCTGTGTTTGATGATCTACTGACTCATCAAGAAACATCTGTGTTTGATGATCTACTGACTCATCAAGAAACATCTGTGTTTGATGATCTACTGACTCATCAAGAAACATCTGTGTTTGATGATCTACTGACTCCTTCAAGAAACATCTGTGTTTGATGATCTACTGACTCCTTCAAGAAACATCTGTGTTTGATGATCTACTGACTCCTTCAAGAACCATCTCTGTGTTTGATGATCTACTGACTCCTTCAAGAAACATCTCTGTGTTTGATGATCTACTGACTCCTTCAAGAAACATCTGTGTTTGATGATCTACTGACTCATCAAGAAACATCTGTGTTTGATGATCTACTGACTCATCAAGAAACATCTGTGTTTGATGATCTACTGACTCCTTCAAGAAACATCTGTGTTTGATGATCTACTGACTCCTTCAAGAAACATCTGTGTTTGATGATCTACTGACTCCTTCAAGAAACATCTGTGTTTGATGATCTACTGACTCCTTCAAGAACCATCTCTGTGTTTGATGATCTACTGACTCCTTCAAGAAACATCTGTGTTTGATGATCTACTGACTCCTTCAAGAAACATCTGTGTTTGATGATCTACTGACTCCTTCAAGAAACATCTGTGTTTGATGATCTACTGACTCCTTCAAGAAACATCTCTGTGTTTGATGATCTACTGACTCCTTCAAGAAACATCTGAAGACACTTATTCGTTTAGGCTTTTCCTTGATTCTCTGAGACTCCTGTGTTTGTCTCAGTATTATCTTGATCTTTTAAGTATATATTTTATTGACTATTGTTGATTGTTTAAGCGCTTTGTGACCCTGGTCTAGAAAAGCGCTCTATAAATATTACTTACTTATGATTCTAGTGATACAAGACACAGGTCAATAGAGTTCAATATCTTAGTTGTGACCTTTTTGTTGAATCCGACTTTCAAAACGTCATTTAAAAAAATGTTGTCATCATTGGAAATCTTGCAAAAACAACGACATTAGAATATAATTGTAACTAACGTTAAATTAGAAAACGTGGCTCTGAAAAACATGCATGAAAAAAACAACATCCATAGTTTATATTGAACAAACACAGCACGAGTTTAAATGTACAGTCGTGAAAACATAAAGCAACATCACAGTGCATTTTAAATTGACTTTGAAACGTGGAAAAAAAGGCTGTTTGACTCCTGCAGACATCTTGAAAAGCGACAAATGCAAACATGATAAATGTAACGTCGACATTATTTGAAGAAACAAATGCAAAGAGACGAAGATTTGAGGTTAGCTTCTCATGCTAAAGGCAGCTAGCTCTGACACGAGAGCTAATCTTAGCCACAGATAGCGAAGAAATACTCGCTCCATTTTAAAATAAACGCCTTCAATGCTCAACGGAACAACTCGTCGCACCGGTGAGGTGAAGCTGAAAACGTTTGCGACACAAAAAATCCTACCTCATGACGTGGAGGAATTTAAGAACCGGCTTCATTGAAAGTAACTGTTTGGAATCGGCACATTTGTTGTGGTTCGAAATGCATGCTGGGATATGTAGTTTTCAAACGAAATCAACGCGTTTATTTATTTAAAACAAAAAACACGTTTTGGAACTCAAACGTCTTTCGAAAGGTTACTTGTATAAATCATAGTGTGTAGCAATAATTATTATTATTTTTTTAATATGCAGAAAGTGACGGCAGGTCTACAGTCAAGTAATAAACTTGAAAGAATTTGCAAAGTAAGGAAACAGGTTTTTTTTGTCTGTAATATAACTTTTATGAGACGATCATTATATTGGCCATAAAGCCTTGTGTAAAAACGGTGTATTGACACGGTTATATTTGCTGATGTTACAAAGTTCATAAGAACATGGATTCGTGAGCAGCGACATAAAGACATTTGAAAAGATAATTACAGTTTATGATCCACATTTGAAACTTATAGAAGTAATGTAATTGCTCTTCAAGGGAAACCAGAAAAAATGATGTAATGAATGGTTTATTTAACAAAGTTATGCAGTTAATTTACCCATAATATTAATACAATATTGATCTGATCGACAGCAGCGCCGCAGGAACACATGGTAGTTGAGCGGTGCAGCGCCACCAGCTGGTCGTAATGTGGAAATAATTGTTGAGTTGTTTGTGTTAATGGTGCTGCTTCCTCTTCTTTAGGAGTGCGTCTCTTAAAGCGATCTGTGGAGGAAAACAAACATTTACAGGTTTTAAAAGTCCAGCAGAGAAAGAGTTAAAAAAAAAATGCACCTGTTTGTCTCTGAAGGAGCGTTTGTTTTTGGAGCGGACGTTCTGACTGTATCTCATCATCATGAAGTTCTTCGACTTCCTCTTCTCCTTGTTGCTGGTGCTGGCGTGAGGGTTCAGCTTCGTCCGCCTGTTGACAAACTCCTTTCGGTCCGTTTTCCCAGCCTGAAGAAAAATAATGAGGAAAAAAATTAACAAGAGTTTAAATGCAGAACAAAAGAAGATTCTAATGGTTTCCTACTTCTTAAGAGAAGAACGACTTTAGGGGACGGAGAGCTCGACATTAATTCAAAAACATTTATTTTATTAATAGCCTGACTGCTGGGGGCGACAGAATCTCTCCTTCCTTCATAAGGTCCTTCAGTCATGTGTATTTTAAATGGCTCCGATATTCAAGTTTATCATCCAAAATAAAAGGAACTATTGCTTTGTGATAGTTATTCATGTCTCTTTATTTCTGAACGACTTCGATGTAATAAAGGTCAAGCAAGAAAGAAAGTTCAAAAGATCTCAGAAAAGAGGTTAAACTCAAGGGGCAGCTATGGAAGTAAATCAGTGTCATCAAAATATTGGATTTTTTATTATATTTATTTATTATACATTGATTTTATTTTTTACACAAACTTTAATATTCTGATTCAATAATTGAAAAATACATAAAATTCAATTTTAATATATAGCCATTTAAATTCAATATAAAATTGTATCATAGTGCCACCATTTTACACAGAATTTAAAAGGCTATAAATTAAAATGGAAAACATTATACCGTATGTATATGTATATTATTCATATATATGTAGAGTATGTTATATATATATATATAATATACCCATTATACAAAACAAATTAAATTCTCAATATACAAATGATTGAATTAAATAATAATAATAATAAAATGCTTGAAAAAAAATCTTTCCATTCAAATATTTAGAGTTTCAACAATTAAATGTACTCAAAACTAACCTCCACTTAATCACAGCAGGGAGGAGCAGTTTAAAATAATGTTCTATATTAAATGCATGTATTTTACTCAACAAAATGGTCATTAGAAAAAGTTAGTCTGGTATGTGGAGCAAAATCACCATTTGAACAAAAAAAAACCTTATTCTAGTTATTTTAAAAACCTTTGTTTTTTGTTTTTGAATAATGAAGAGATTTTATACACATTTAACAAAAACAGGTTCTTGTTTCCGTCACGAATCAAAGATCATCGATGAACCATTGAAAGTCGTACCTGAGCTGTTGCCAGTCGTGATTCTTTGTTCGCTTTCGGTTTCTTGTGAAGCTTCTCGATGTTCCTCAAGGTCAGCAGCTCCCCTCTGGAGGAACAAGTAGTCCGTTAACCCCGTTACTTTAAAACAGTGAAGACTTGTTTTTACCTTTCTTCTTCACCGTCACCGTCCAGCCTCTTCCTCTTATCGCCCTTGTTCGGCGCCGAGCTGACTTCCTTGGCCATCTGGACCATGCGGATCTTCTTGAACTCCTCCTGCGTGAGGAGCCGACCGGCGCTGATGGCCACGGCCTTGGCCCGTCGCTCCTCCGGAGGAAGGTTCTTCAGCTTCTCCTCCTTCGATCCACACAGAAGGTCATGAGCGCTGAGAGAACCCGAGACGTAGGAACTAACTTCTTACCACTTCTGCCTTGGTGTCTTCATCCGAGGAGTGATGGACGTCGACCCAGTCGCCGTCTTCGTCCTCGTCGCCCACACTGGCGCTCTCCCAACCATCTGGACGGAGAAGATGTTCATCAGCTTTATGAAAACATCTCACTAATGATGGGTTCCTCACCGTCGTCGTTCTTCTCTCCATCTTTCTCCTCCCCCTCTTCCTCCAGCACTTCAGCTCCAGGGATGTAATCTTTAGCTTCAAGTTCTCCGTAGCCTTTGATCCGAGCCTCTTGCGACGCCTCCGTGGGTTTACCCTGAACAACAAACGTTTATGACAACTTTCTGAACATCAGTACTGATGATAGTCCCTTCATGTACGATCGCCTTCCAATCAGCTGCAGTGATGAGTTCACTGAGAGGGTGTAGGGGTGTGCATTGGTCAGAATCGGACGATATGAGTCATAATACAGGGGCGACAAGTACCATTATAGAGCGATACTGTAAGAACTAGGCGTGTCAAGGTACATACAAGGAAGTGACACTCAGCTGCTGCTGACCAATGAGGCGTGTGTGTTTTGGTCATGTGATGCAAGAGTCAGGAAACTGTTGCGTCAATAAACGTTGACAGCAACGACTAATAAGCTTTTATGAACAATTGTTAAAGAAAGTAGAGATGCAAAGAGACAAGTACAACTTAATTTATTCAAACACAAGGTTTTTTTGTACTATCAAGTTGTATGTTGTTTTATGCTAGGGCGAACCGCGCGCCAATGCTAGGGCGACCCGCGCGCCAATGCTAGGGCGACCCGCGCGCCAATGCTAGGGCGACCCGCGCGCCAATGCTAGGGCGACCCGCGCGCCAATGCTAGGGCGATTTTCAGCCTCTGCGAGAATATGTTTGGTCTGATAACTACTGTAAGGGCTTTGCTGTAATGGGATTAGGCGGTGTTAGATTGGAGACAGAACCCTCAAAGGTTATGTAACGCAACCAGTAACAGTTACAGGTCTTGACTACACGTGTAGAAAAAAAATTGGAAACACAGCGACCTCTAGTGGGAACAAGGATATATTTACAGACCATGTGACTCTTGACAAAGTATTAAAGCCGTCATTTGCTTGGAACCGTGTCAGTGACTCACCCGGTCTTTCCTGTGAAGCATCTGTGGATTAAGGTTCCTGAAGAGCTGGATGAGCGCTCTGGCCGACATCATCACATCTGAAACCATCAAAATACACATTTTCTAACTGAAACATCGTGAAAACAACACAACCATCATGTCGTGTTGCTAAGAGACAACACAACTGATGCTGAAACCTACTCTTGTTCTTGTGCATCTTGTACTGAGACAAGTCCTGCAGCAAGTCTTCATTGAGGGCGAGTGGGCAGCGGATGGTGATTTCTTTGATGGAGTTGATTCTGAATTTGAGGCGAAAGGAAACGTAGAACGTTGTTACACTTCCATGTGGCATTAATATTAAAGTATATCAATAAATTGTTTTATTGGAAGGTTGTTGGTTTTCCTTAGAATTTGTTTTTGCAAAAAGAAAATTGAAAATTTGCATTTCCAGAAGAAAATTCAATGGGAATGTTAAATCTGCTGAATATGTAAAACTTAAATGCTTCAAAGTATTTTACAAGTATTCAAAGTAAAAATGAGTGGAAAAAGAAAAATTATCACATGAAGGAAAAAGACAGACGTGAAAAAGGTGAAATGAACAGAAAAAAGTCAAATGTTAAAATAGAAGAAGTAGCAGAAATAGTAGTACAAGTAGAAGTGAAAAAGTAGTATAATTGATAATATAAGTACAAGTACAAGAAGCAGTAGTAGAATTAGCAGTAGAATTATAAATACTGTAGAATAAGTAGTAAAAGTATAAGTAGAATTAGTAGTATGAGCAGTAAAGTAGTAGGAGAATTAGTAGTACAAGCAGTAAAAGTAGTAGTAGAATTAGTAGTAGAAGCAGTAGAAGCAGTAGTAAAACTATAAATAGTGTAGAATTAGCAGTAAAAGTATAAGTAGATTAATTAGTATACGCAGTTAAAGTAGTAGTATCACTAGTAGTATAAGCAGTTAAAGTAGTAGTAGAATTAGTAGTATTAGTATAAGTAGTAAAATAAAGAGAAGAATTAGTAGTATAAACAGTAAAAGTAGTAGTAGAATTAGTAGTAGAAGTATAATTAGAATTAGTAGTATGATTATAAATCGTAGTATTAGCAGTAGAAGTATAAGTAGAATTAGTAGTATAAGATATGAATGCTAAGTATAAATGTTAAGAAACTTAACAAAACGTAAATACACGTTTTTAAGTTTTAACATTTGAAAAGTAAAATTCAATCATTCAATATTCTGATCTACTTCCATACATATATTTCAGTAAAAGACAGTAAACAAGATTAAACATTTTGCTGGAGCCACGAGTGTCAACATCCACAGTCATGAACTACATGTTCATCACTTCTTCTCACCCGACTGTCATGACCTCGGCAGAGTTTCTGTCCGTCACAAAGTTGTTGGCGATGGTCATGATCATGGGTTCCATGATCTGAAGGGAAACGAACATATTAAAGAAACATCATCAGAATAAGCAGCTTCTCTTTCTTACTTCAGGAGGAACCAGTTGGTGTGTGGACTGAGCAGCACAGAGGAGGATCTTCGTCACATCTGGAAACAAGAAGAAAAAAAAGAACAGAACTTTGCAAAGACCTGGTCACAGAACACGGGTCAGTACCTCTCTGGTGGGGCTGAAGGAACCTCTGGACGAAGGGATAGTAGTTGAACAAGAAGAGCTGAGAAGAAGAGAGAAGACGTTTCATCTTTTGTACGACAAACAAAACATGAAACTTAAATTTACTTGAACTTTGAACCGACCTCGTGGATTCCAACCAGCCTGGAGATGAGCTCCATCATCATGATCTTCACCTCAAAACGCTCTTTGGAATCTTCCAACTGCTTCAACAGCTTTTCGGAGAAATCTGAAAAGGAACGTATGGATGAATAAACGATCGGGTTCATCTGAACCGATAGATAACACGAGGGTCGGACCGACCTTGAGGGTCATGGATGAGGTGGATGGCAGAGAAGTTGAACACCTCAGCTTTACCTTTCTTCTTGTGTTTCTACGGAGACATCACAAGTTAAATCCGGGGGTACAAATAGAATCGTGAGGATCATCAGGAGGTGAACGGTTTACCTTCAGAACTTTCATCGCCTTCTCCAGCTTCTTCTTGTTTTTGGTGGACTTCTTGCCGGTGGAGTATCTGATCATGAGGTCTCGAGCCGAGGGTCCCTCTGGCTGTTGACGAACATGTTTGATTACGATCATAGAAGGAGCGAGAAGTTTCATTTCAGTTCACGATCTTATAAGAAAACAACTGAGACGAGATGAAAAGTTCTTACAATATGTTGCTTTAACAAAGGAGGTTGAAAGACACGAGTGACTGGATCACTAGTGTTTGACTAGATCAGAAGTTAGTATTACTTCACTGGATATACTGAGGCGCGTCGCCATAGCAACCGAGTCTAACAAGCTGCGCCTCACAGTTCACAGACGGACGGAGACGTAAACAACAACGAGACATAGAAGTACAAATTGACAACTTTACAGAACGTGACACTGATTAGTCAAAGTTCGCATTTAAGAGATGCTTGATTTGTACAATAACAAATTATAAATTATCGCACGTGCCAATATCGTGATAATCGATATTTTTTCGATATATATCGTGCAGCCCTACTTCTTGTACAATCCAAACTGATAAATGACTATTATTTTGTATTACAGATTAAGATTAGATTCATTTAAAGATGAGAAACAAGAGCAACTGTGCAAAAATGTACAGTAAGAAAAAGGCAAAAAGATTTACCAATATTTGAACTTTTCTTTACTTTGCACTGAAGTTTGTGTGATTCATTATTGACTAATAAATATATATGTTTACATCACACTTTTTAAAGTTTTTGCAGTGAATATATAGTATTATGTCTGTTTACAAGTGAAATTAAAGTAGTTTAAAAACCCGTTTATTTCAATGTATGCTTAATTTGCCTTTATCTTAAAAAATATATTTAAAACCTTATCTTAACAATCACAAATAAATACATTTTACGTTTAATTATTTATTGTATTAGAGAAAAAAGGACATTGAAAAAATAACATATTTAAGAAAATAATCGCAGTTAGATTATATTCAATAATGGTTCAGCTCCAAGTAATAAAAACACTGTAAAGAGGATTCAGTGGTTTTTAAACCTTCTAGTTCTTACCTCCGAGTCTGACTCACTCTCGTTCTTCTCGTCTTCATCCTTTCCCAGGAAGAACTTAAGAGCCGCAACAAGAACCTGCAGAAAAAATAAGCTTTTGTACGAGACCTTCCACCTGGTTCGACTCCATGTCTTCAATCTCACCTTCGTCACTTTAGAGAAACACACCGTTGTGATGACGTTGACGGTCTTCGCGTCGTTCCTGCGGCGACAGCAACAAATCCCCGGTTAGAGCAGGAGTCAAAACATGAAAGTGACGCCGACACCGACCAAATGTTTCTTTTGTAAAGCTCCACCATCACGTCCAGAGAGATCTTCGCCGCGATGGGATTACGATCTCGGAGCATCGTGTACATGAAGTTCTGCAGCATCTGTGAGACCAAAGTTTGAGAGTGAGCGACCAAAGATCAAACATCTGTTGATGGACATTTAAAAAAACTTACCGTGTTGACTTTGTTGTTCTTATGCTTGGAGTTGATGTTCTTGATGTCGGCTACGATGTGAGTGTATAATGTCTGCAAAGAGAAACACACGTTTTTTTTTATTTCTAAGCCACATCTCATAAGAAGATCATCATGGACTGGAGCTTAGAGTGTAAGAAAATATTGATGGACAAATATTGTGTATTTAGTTGGCTGTGCAGAGAACTTCCTATTAGGGCTGCATGATTCTGAACAAAATGAGAATCACGCTGAGAATTGAAATCACGTTTTTTTCCCCCCAATGTAAATATTTATTAATGAAAAAACAATGATTTTTTTTTTTCTTATCTACACAACCTTTGCATAATTTTAACAATAATCCTTTTTGAACAATATTTACGTAACATGTGTAAAGGTGATGAGAGAGGTAGATGTTGCGATGCTGCTACTGAAGCATAACACTGTTTGCAAGTTACGTAGTTTTGGTTTGTGTCACTTTGAATCCAAAAAACTTTCACACCTTAATAACCACCTTTTTTTTGAAGGAGCGTTACAGTGAGTTTATCATCTTCACAATCGGTTCATATTCTTCTATTCTCGCAGTATTAACTTCTTCCATAACTGTTCAGACTGTCATGGAACTGCTGACAGGTGACCTCTATCATCCATCAATTACGTATAAACAATTTCTAAAAAGTATCAAGACTGCATAGAATTTTAATCAAAACTGAAAAAAACATTAAAATTGACTTGCAAAAGAACATTAATTTCCCTCTGACACGTTTTCATGGTTATTAAGTAAAAAAAAAAAAAAGAGCAAATGTATTATTGTATAGACCTGTGCGATGTTAACTTTTTGAGAAATTGTACCTCATATTCACATTGTTCTTAATCAAAAATCCAATATTGCACTAAATTCAATTTTATTTTATTTAGAAAGTGTTTGATCATAACAGAGTTATCTCGAAACCCTTTACAGTTTAAGTAAGAATATACTGGAGAAAAAAACAACAGATCCCAGTCACTCAAAAATGACAGTGGAAGCTTCCTTTTATAAGGCAGAAACCTCGAGCAGAACCAGAGTCGGCGTGACGGCCTCCTTTTAAAGTTAACTTCTACGATAAAAAAGACATTAAAGCGCATCCAATACAGATGTGGTACGCAATAAAAATTATATATTTATGATTGTTATGGATCCACAAAGAAAAAAACTCTTGAAATTTGCAAAATACCTTTCTCAGCAGTTTGTCGTGACATCTGAGCAGCTCAAAGAAAAGCTCCAGGAGACCACACGGGTCGATCAGGTCCTTGTTCCTCAGGAGAATCAAGGCTTTACAGAAGGTCTGTCAGGAACACAATGTATCTTTAAAACAAACACATGATCAGTAACGATGCATCTGGCTCTGGTTATCATACCATCCTCAGGTCTGGTTCTACGACTGTGTGGTGAGTCAACAGAAGCTGCGACAGTTCTTGGGGAAACGTTGACAGTTGCTGCAGGTAACAGTGACCCACCTGGACCACAGGACGACAGTTAAAAACACAGAATATTCTTTAAATAAAGAGTATTATTGACTTCACCTGCGCCAGGAACATGACGAGCTCGCCCAGCTCTTTGTTGGGTTTGTCAGGCTGAAGAGCGAAGATCTGCACATTGGACTGATAGTGTCTGTATTGTTGCGAGAACTGAGAAAAATAAAGATAAGTTACTTTTACTCTGTTTCGTTCACAGACTCTTGTGCTACAGACGTTAGCATGTCGTGCTAACAACACTCACCTCCTCCACGTACGACTGCGGGTCTCTTTTGATGAGATTCTGCAGCTGCGGCAGGTTGTTCGGCAGTTTGTTGTTGTGTCTTCCGGACATGTTTGCAGATTTTTACGAACTCGAAACTGAAAAAAACAAATGGGGAAAATATGTTTTCTTTACAGAGCAAGCATGGCAAGAACGCACGCTGCCATTGCTCGCTACGTCACACGTCGGAATGGGTACGTCACATCCGCTTGTCGCTCTACTACGTGGATATCATAATAAGTAATTTATTATTTTTACTGTATAACTTATATATTATTAAATATCTACTCTATTACTTTTGACAAACCAGTAACGGGAGTTTGTCTCAAACTGTAATGCTCTTTATTAGCGGACTTTTTAGAAATATTTAACTTCCGGTTCTCTCGGGTAATCGCAATGCCTGCTGGGTAACGTAGTTTTACTAAACTGTATCGCGACACTCATATGTCGATACTTTTTTTATTTTAAAAGAATCCCCATTAAAAATAGATATTTAAGCCGATAACTTCTAACAAATAAATACGTTATATACAAAAGAGGCTAATGGAAATCTTTGCAAATGTCAATGCCGGAGATTTTTTTTTTTCTAGTTAAAAAGAAACAAGAAAATGTAATTGTTTTGTTTTTTCAACCTCTTGGGAAAAAGTGACGTCAAAATGTTTATTCTCCTCCCAAAAAATGCGTCGCATTTCAAATCCACAGTTAGTTCGTAAAAATATTAGAAATCCAAATCAAACGTATTTTTTCATTTATATTTTAGTGTTTTTTAAAATCTCTCGTTTTGGTTTTTATTGTGTAGTTTCAGTCTCATGGAAAATATTAACAGATTTTCTCCAACTTTTAACTTCAAATAATTAAGCATAAAATGCTGATAATCATTTATGTCTACAGGAAATTTGAACAACGATATTTAAAAAAAAAAAAAAATTCAGACATTGCAATCATTTTAAATTAACTTGTACAAAAGACGTCATCACTTCATCGGATCCTCCGCCTGTTCGGTGATGACGTCATACCTAGACGATTGTGAAAAAAAACGTCAGAAGGATCTTCTGTCCCGAAGACTGTTGAAGCCTCTGAAGATTGAATGACAGTTTGGTTTTCTAAATGTAATAATTCAATACATTTATTTTTTGTTTTTAATTCCAAATATTACATTTTGTCTGAAATCAATATTTTTAAATATCCCCCTGTTTAAGTTATATATACAGTATATATATATATATACTGTATATATACATATAATAATAATTAAGAAATTTCAATTTGAATTTTGTTGACCTCAATCAATTTTTTAAATTACTTTATTTTTAGGATGAACTCGTTTTTGATTAAATAAACAAATTAAATATTTTTTATATTAAAAGATTGAATTTGTATCACAGAATAATTAATACATTTCAGTCTCTACTTGGTTTTTAATCACCTACTTTTCATGAATAAATACAAAATAAAAATACAAATTAAAATGATAAATCAGGGAGTTCATAGTTGAAAGTCCTTAAGAAAGTATTTTAATAAATCAAAACATTAAATTGAAGAGAATAAAAATCTTTATTAAACTAAAATAATTGAAATTTTATTTATATTTATATTTGAAATAAATGTTATTATTTTATTAAACGTCAATAAAGTAAAGTTCTGTTAGATTGGTTTTTGAAACTCTTTACTCCCCAGAAACACTTTCTAATGACAGAAAGAAAAAAAAAAGAAGTTTAATTTAATTGTCAAAGGAACGAACTGTTCATCAGATACTCGTTCAAAAGTAAAATCAATATATTCAATTTGTTTTATTTGGTAATTTGCTATAATTGCATTGAATAACAGGAAGTAGCAGCTGAAGAAAGAGAACTTGATAGCAAACATTAAAAAATATAGACTTTCCTTTTTTATAATTTATATATTTTTTAATATTTGGTCATTTGCCAAAACTAACTAAAACTCAAACTAAAACATCTAAAACATAAATCAAAAAAGACGACATTTAAAACGTAACCATTTTTAATCTTCAGGTGAGGAATATGTACACGTTTCATTTCATCATTTACCTCCGGCAGTGAGAAACATCTGTATAATAGATTTACAAAAGCAAATACTGACATAGTATTCTGTCGGTCCAGCATCAGAAATATACTTCAATAATAAGTACCATTGTGTTCCAGGAATATACGAGCGTCGTCTCTCGGAATGTCCGGGAGGAAAAATAAAAACCGTCACGAGACGATAAGAAATACAATCAGCAGTTCTCGTGAATGCATTGAAGAACAGGAAGTAGCAGCCGAAGAAAGAGAACTTGATAGCGAACATTTAAAAATATAGACTTTCTTTAAAAGAGGGTTTAAAAAAAAAAAAAAAAAGGCGTTTGGCAGCGTTTGCCTTCATCAACTCTCCTCCATCTTCATCAACATGAAGCTCCTTCATCCAGAGATGTTCTCCTCGGCCTGAAGGCAGCGAAGAACGTACAGGATCACCTGGTAGCAGAAGATGTACTGGTCCTGTGCAGGAGAAACATCAAGTTAGGATAGTAAGAGAGATAGAGATAGAGCAATAGAGATCAAGATAGAGAGAGAGCAAGAGCATGATATAGAGAGAGAGCGAGATAGAGAGAGAGAGATAGAGCGAGAGAGATAGAGAGCGAGATAGAGCCAGAGAGATAGAGAGCGAGAGAGAGATAGAGAGCAAGATAGAGAGCGAGAGTGAGACGGAGAGAGCGAGATAGAGTGGGATAGAGCGAGAGAGAGCGAGGGAGAGCGAGAGAGAGCGAAATAGAGCGAGAGAGAGAGAGATAGAGTGGGATAGAGAGAACGAGATAGAGCGAGAGAGATAGAGAGCGAGAGAGACAGAGAGCGAGATAGAACGAGAGAGACAGAGAGCGAGATAGACTGAGATAGAGCGAGAGAAAGATAGAGAGCAAGATAGATAGCGAGATAAAGCGAGATAGAGAGAGCGAGATAAAGGGAGATGGAGCGAGAGAGAGCGAGAAAGAGATAGAGCGAGAGCGAGATAGAACGAGAGAGACAGAGAGCGAGATAGAGCGAGAAGGAGAGCGAGATAGAGCGAGATAGAGAGAGCGAGATGGAGCGAGAGAGAGCGAGAAAGAGATAAAGCGAGAGCGCGATAGAGAGAGAGAGAGATAGAGCGGGATAGAGTGGGATAGAGCGAGATAGAGAGAGCGAGATAAAGCGAGATAAAGCAATATGGAGCGAGAGAGAGCGAGAGCGAGAAAGAGCGAGATAGAGAGAGAGAGAGATAGAGCGGGATACAGTTAGATAGAGCGGGATAGAGTGGGATAGAGCGAGAAAAAGCGAGAGAGAGCGAGAGAGAGCGCGATAAAGCGAGATAAAGCCAGAGAGAGCGAGATAGAGCGAGATATAGCGAAATAGAGATAAAGCGAGAGAGAGCGAAATAGAGCAGGATAGAGATAAAGCGAGAGCGCGATAGAGAGAGAGAGAGATAGAGCGGGATAGAGTGGGATAGAGCGGGATAGAGAGAGCGAGATAAAGCGAGATAAAGCAATATGGAGCGAGAGAGAGCGAGAAAGAGCGAGATAGAGAGAGAGAGAGATAGAGCGGGATACAGTTAGATAGAGCGGGATAGAGTGGGATAGAGCGAGAAAGAGCGAGAGAGAGCGAGAGAGTGCGCGATAAAGCGAGATAAAGCTAGAGAGAGCGAGATAGAGCGAGATATAGCGAAATAGAGATAAAGCGAGAGAGAGCGAGATAGAGCAGGATAGAGATAAAGTGAGAGCAGGATAGAGCGAGATAGAGCGAGAGTGAGATAGAGTGGGATAGAGTGAGATAGAGCGGGATACAGTGGGATAGAGCGAGAGAGAGCGAGATAAAGCGAGATAAAACTAGAGAGAGCGAGATAGAGCGAGATATAGCGAAATAGAGATAAAGCGAGAGAGAGCGAGATAGAGCGGGATAGAGATAAAGCGAGAGCAGGATAGAGCGAGATAGAGCGAGAGTGAGATAGAGAGAGAGAGATAGAGTGAGATAGAGCGAGATAGAGCGAGATAAAGCGAGATGGAGCGCGAGAGAGCGAGATAGAGTTCCAGCAAGAGAGAGCGAGATAGAGAGCGAGATAAAGCGAGATAAAGCTAGAGAGAGCGAGATAGAGATACAGCGAGTGCGAGAGACAGCGAGATAGAGAGAGAGAGATAGAGCGGGATAGAGTGAGATAGAGCGGGATAGAGCGAGAGAGAGCGAGATAAAGCGAGATAAAGCGAGAGCGAGCGAGATAGAGCAGGATATAGATAAAGCGAGAGCGAGCGAGATAGAGCGGGATATAGATAAAGTGAGAGAGAGCGAGATAGAGCGGGATAGAGATAAAGCGAGATGGATGGATGGATGTTGGGATGGATGGATGTTGGGATGGATGGATGTTGGGATGGATGGATGTTGGGATGGATGGATGTTGGGATGGATGGATGTTGGGATGGATGGATGTTGGGATGGATGGATGTTGGGATGGATGGATGTTGGGATGGATGGATGTTGGGATGGATGGATGGATGGATGGATGGATGGATGGATGGATGGATGGATGGATGGATGGATGGATGGATGGATGGATGGATGGATGGATGGATGGATGGATGGATGGATGGATGGATGGATGGATGGATGGATGGATGGATGGATGGATGGATGGATGGATGGATGGATGGATGGATGGATGGATGGATGGATGGATGGATGGATGGATGGATGGATGGATGGATGGATGGATGGATGGATGGATGGATGGATGGATGGATGGATGGATGGATGGATGGATGGATGGATGGATGGATGGATGGATGGATGGATGGATGGATGGATGGATGGATGGATGGATGGATGGATGGATGGATGGATGGATGGATGGATGGATGGATGGATGGATGGATGGATGGATGGATGGATGGATGGATGGATGGATGGATGGATGGATGGATGGATGGATGGATGGATGGATGGATGGATGGATGGATGGATGGATGGATGGATGGATGGATGGATGGATGGATGGATGGATGGATGGATGGATGGATGGATGGATGGATGGATGGATGGATGGATGGATGGATGGATGGATGGATGGATGGATGGATGGATGGATGGATGGATGGATGGATGGATGGATGGATGGATGGATGGATGGATGGATGGATGGATGGATGGATGGATGGATGGATGGATGGATGGATGGATGGATGGATGGATGGATGGATGGATGGATGATAAACCTCACCTCAGTCTGAACCATCCCTTGTCTCTGGAGCCTCATGCTCCGCACCACGTCCGAGATGTCAAACTGAGGGAGACATTGGAGTATTAGTGAGTATTTATTACTACATCACTGCTGGGATCAATACTTTAACTGGAGAATTTATAAAGTTTAAAGACTTTTTTTTTTTTTACATTTGACCTTCAGGTACATTTATGTACTCACACCTAGAACTACATTCAACTTTAAAAACACTTTTGTCTACTTACTACTACTACGACTATGTATTCTACTACCAATACTACCACTTTTAATACTTATACTACTTATTCTTCCACTAACTCTACTACTTGTTTTACTCCTACTACTTATTCTACTTCTAATACTACTTTTAATACTTACTACAACTACTAATACTTCTACTATTTCTACCTCTACTTCTTCTACTACTTCTTCTTCTACTAATTCAACTACTAATTATTTTACTACTACTACTTCTTCTACATTTACTACGAATTATTAAACTACTTCTATTGCTACTTATACTACTACTTATAATACTTCTACTTTCACTACTACTTCTTTTACTTCTACTACTACTTCTTCAACTAATTCTACTAATTCTTCTACGCTCACCAATACTTCTTCTACATTTACTACGAATTATTATACTACTTCTATTGCTACTTCTACTACTAATTATAATATTACTTCTACTTATACCAATACGTTCTTATAATACTTCTACTACTAATTATACTATATATAAGTATAAGTATATACTTTATTGAATATTGTTTTGATTGTTTAAGCGCTTTGTGACCCTGGTCTGGAAAAGCACTATATAAATAAAAATTACTTACTTACTTATTTACTACTACTTCCACTCCCACTACTACTTATTCTACTCCTTGTTTTTACTACTTGAATTCACAGATCACATGACTCTTGGCGAAGTCGTAACTGCTTTCATTTGTTTTCAAATCAAAATATGTCCTAACATGGAGTCATTGTATCCTCTCGTCCTCAGTCATCACAGGATTTCACAGGATTTTAACTGTGGATGATGTAATGACTGCTGCCATCAAGTGGCAGGAAGTGTAATTGCAACAGAGAGAGAGATAGAGTGGGATAGAGTGAGATAGAGCGGGATAGAGTGGGATAGAGCGAGAGAGAGCGAGATAAAGCGAGATAAAACTAGAGAGAGTGAGATAGAGCGAGATATAGCGAAATAGAGATAAAGCGAGAGAGAGCGAGATTGAGCAGGATAGAGATAAAGCGAGAGAGAGCGAGATAGAGCGGGATAGAGATAAAGCGAGAGCAGGATAGAGCGAGATAGAGCGAGAGTGAGATAGAGAGAGAGATAGAGTGAGATAGAGCGAGATAGAGCGAGAGAGAGCGAGATAAAGCGAGATGGAGCGCGAGAGAGCGAGATAGAGTTCCAGCGAGAGAGAGCGAGATAGAGAGCGAGAGAGAGCGGGATAGAGATAAAGCGAGAGCATGATAGAGTTTTTACTACTTGAATTCACAGATCACATGACTCTTGGCGAAGTCGTAACTGCTTTCATTTGTTTTCAAATCAAAATATGTCCTAACATGGAGTCATTGTATCCTCTCGTCCTCAGTCATCACAGGATTTCACAGGATTTTAACTGTGGATGATGTAATGACTGCTGCCATCAAGTGGCAGGAAGTGTAATTGCAACAGAGAGAGAGATAGAGTGGGATAGAGTGAGATAGAGCGGTATAGAGTGGGATAGAGCGAGAGAGAGCGAGATAAAGCGAGATAAAACTAGAGAGAGTGAGATAGAGCGAGATATAGCGAAATAGAGATAAAGCGAGAGAGAGCGAGATTGAGCAGGATAGAGATAAAGCGAGAGAGAGCGAGATAGAGCGGGATAGAGATAAAGCGAGAGCAGGATAGAGCGAGAGTGAGATAGAGAGAGAGAGAGAGAGAGAGAGAGATAGAGTGGGATAGAGTGAGATAGAGCGGGATAGAGTGGGATAGAGCGAGAGAGAGTGAGATAAAGCGAGATAAAACTAGAGAGAGCGAGATAGAGCGAGATATAGCGAAATAGAGATAAAGCGAGAGAGAGCGAGATTGAGCAGGATAGAGATAAAGCGAGAGAGAGCGAGATAGAGCGGGATAGAGATAAAGCGAGAGCAGGATAGAGCGAGATAGAGCGAGAGTGAGATAGAGAGAGAGATAGAGTGAGATAGAGCGAGATAGAGCGAGAGAGAGCGAGATAAAGCGAGATGGAGCGAGAGAGAGCGAGATAGAGTTCCAGCGAGAGAGAGCGAGATAGAGAGCGAGAGAGAGCGGGATAGAGATAAAGCGAGAGCATGATAGAGTTTTTACTACTTGAATTCACAGATCACATGACTCTTGGCGAAGTCGTAACTGCTTTCATTTGTTTTCAAATCAAAATATGTCCTAACATGGAGTCATTGTATCCTCTCGTCCTCAGTCATCACAGGATTTCACAGGATTTTAACTGTGGATGATGTAATGACTGCTGCCATCAAGTGGCAGGAAGTGTAATTGCAACACAACAATGAACAAAACGCTGTTGTCATGTTAAGAGTACATATTTATAAATCAAATATAAATATTTTAAACTATACTTCATATAAAGTGTATTTAAGCGTCTCACGTCGGCGTCTTTACTGATGAGTCCCAGCACCACGTCGATGCAGATCAGTGTTCCTGAGCGACCGATGCCGGCGCTGCAGTGAGTGATGACGGGTCCAGAGCGATGGACGTGTCTCATGAAGGAGATGAAGGTCAGAAGCTGCTCCGGCTGAGACGGCGTCCCGTGATCCGGCCAACCCATGTAGTTGAGGTGAGTGACCAGCTGCACCTCCTCCGTCTGGAGACATCGTTGTATTACTATTAACATTTCTATTCAAATCATTGACTTGTTTTTAGATTTAAAGTTAATACTTTTTGTATTGAAATGTTGATTTTTTTTTCATATTTAAAGTTAATACTTATTTTTAGTTAATTATTTTTATATTGAAATGTTGAATTTGTTGTTTTTTAAATATTTAAAGTTAATACTTTTTAGTATTGAAATTATTAACTTGTTTTTATATTTAAAGTTAATTATTTTTGTATTCAAATATTGAATTTATTTTAAATATTTAAAATTAAATTATTTTTATATTCAAATGTTGAATTTGTTGTTTTTTAAATATTTAAAGTTAATAGTTTTTTATATTGAAATTATTAACTTGTTTTTATATTTAAAGTTAATTATTTTTGTATTCAAATATTGAATTTATTTTAAATATTTAAAATTAAATTATTTTTATATTGAAATGTTGAATTTGTTGTTTTTTAAATATTTAAAGTTAATACTTTTTAGTATTGAAATTATTAACTTGTTTTTATATTTAAAGTTAATTATTTTTGTATTCAAATATTGAATTTATTTTAAATATTTAAAATTAAATTATTTTTATATTCAAATGTTGAATTTGTTGTTTTTTAAATATTTAAAGTTAATACTTTTTAGTATTGAAATTATTAACTTGTTTTTATATTTAAAGTTAATTATTTTTGTATTCAAATATTGAATTTATTTTAAATATTTAAAATTAAATTATTTTTATATTGAAATGTTGAATTAGTTGTTTTTTAAATATTTAAAGTTAATACTTTTTTATATTGAAATTATTAACTTGTTTTTATATTTAAAGTTAATTATTTTTATATTCAAATATTGAATTTATTTTAAATATTTAAAATTAAATTATTTTTATATTCAAATGTTGAATTTGTTGTTTTTTAAATATTTAAAGTTAATAGTTTTTTATATTGAAATTATTAACTTGTTTTTAGATTTAAAGTTAATACTTTTTGTATTCAAATGTTGATTTTTTTTATATTTAAAGTTAACTTTTTTTTAGTTAATTATTTTTATATTGAAATGTTGAATTTGTTGTTTTTTAAATATTTAAAGTTAATACTTTTTAGTATTGAAATGATGATTTTTTTAAATATTTAAAGTTAATACTTTTTTATATTGAAATTATTAACTTGTTTTTATATTTAAAGTTAATTATTTTTGTATTCAAATATTGAATTTATTTTAAATATTTAAAATTAAATTATTTTTATATTCAAATGTTGAATTTGTAGTTTTTTTTAAATATATAAAGTTAATACTTTTTTGTATTGAAATGATGATTTTTTTTTATATATTTAAAGTTAATACTTTTTTATATTGAAATTATTAACTTGTTTTTATATTTAAAGTTAATTATTTTTGTATTCAAATATTGAATTTATTTTAAATATTTAAAATTAAATTATTTTTATATTCAAATGTTGAATTAGTTGTTTTTTAAATATTTAAAGTCAATTATCTTTATATTGAAATGTTGAATTATTATTATTTGTTAATATTTAAAGTTAATTGTTTTTAAATAGAAATGTTCAATTATTAATATTTTGTAAATATTTAAAGTTAATACTTTTTGTATTGAAATGTTGATTTTTTTTATATTTAAAGTTAATACTTTTTTTTAGTTAATTATTTTTATATTTAAATGTTGAATTTGTTGTTTTTTAAATATTTAAAGTTAATACTTTTTTGTATTGAAATGATGATTTTTTTATATATTTAAAGTTAATACTTTTTTATATTGAAATTATTAACTTGTTTTTATATTTAAAGTAAATTATTTTTGTATTCAAATATTGAATTTATTTTAAATATTTAAAATTAAATTATTTTTATATTCAAATGTTGAATTTGTTGTTTTTTAAATATTTAAAGTCAATTATTTTTATATTGAAATGTTGAATTATTATTATTTGTTAATATTTAAAGTTAATTGTTTTTAAATAGAAATGTTCAATTATTAATATTTTGTAAATATTTAAAGTTAATACTTTTTGTATTGAAATGTTGATTTTTTTTATATTTAAAGTTAATACTTTTTTTTAGTTAATTATTTTTATATTGAAATGTTGAATTTGTTGTTTTTTAAATATTTAAAGTTAATACTTTTTTGTATTGAAATGATGATTTTTTTTATATATTTAAAGTTAATACTTTTTTATATTGAAATTATTAACTTGTTTTTATATTTAAAGTTAATTATTTTTGTATTCAAATATTGAATTTATTTAAAATATTTAAAATTAAATTATTTTTATATTCAAATGTTGAATTTGTTGTTTTTTAAATATTTAAAGTCAATTATTTTTATATTGAAATGTTGAATTATTATTATTTGTTAATATTTAAAGTTAATTGTTTTTAAATAGAAATGTTCAATTATTAATATTTTGTAAGTATTTAAAGTTAATTATGTTTATATTGAAATGATGAATTTGTTGTTTTTTAAATATTTAAAGTTAATAATTTTTAAATTGAAATGTTCAACTTAAAAGTTAATTTTTGATATTAATAATATATATATATATATATAAAAATGCTTAAAAAGTAACATTTAGTAAATACTGTAAAGCTTAAACATTTAAGAAGTTAAATTAAAATTGACAATAAAATACTTTCATTCAATAGACAAACATGTGTTGTATTAAAAATTATAATATTTATATATATTTATTTACAAAAGCGCTCTACAAATATAAATGACTTACTTACAAAGTATGGTATTTTTGAAAAATACTTTCTGAATATTTTTAATTTAATTTTTAATAAATAAATAAAAAGTCAATAAAATATTTTCATTAAAGAGAAAAACAGGTGTTATATTAAAAAATAAAAGTATATATTTTTACACAGAGTTTGTTATACCTATTTGAAGAATTAAAAAATATTTTCTGATTATTTCCATTTCATAATTTATTTTATTTCATTTTATATTTTTAATAAAAATTGTCAATAAAATACTTTGATTAAAGAAAAAATAATTATTTTGTATACATTTTTTAATACAAAGTTCGGTATCTTTGAAAAAAATGTTCTGAATATTTTAAATTTTAAATTTCATTTTATATTTGTAATAAAACTTAATCAAGTCAATAAAACACTTTAAACACAAAAACCAGGTGAATCCCATAAACGCACCTGAGTGTCCTTGACTTGGATGAGTCGTATGATAAAGTTGTCCAGATGTTGGTCTTTGATCAGCATGATCTGCAGCCGGTCGTCCACCATCTCCGCCGCCCGGGGCGTGTCCGGCCAGTAGCGCTGACACTTGACCTTCCCTCCCTCCACCTCCTGCGTCATCATGGCGATGACGTTGGACTTCTGCTCCCAGACCATCTGCCAGAAGTCCCCCAGAGTGGTGGGCAGGGGTCCCTGGCAGGCCACGTACATGAAGTCCTCGTCCTTCACCGGCATGTTGATGAAGTTGGCGTTGATGTAGCCGCCGTCCTGACCTAGCATCACGCGCGTCGTGTCGACTGGATCATGAAGATGAAGAAGATGATGATGATGATGAAGATGATGATGATGATGATGATGATGATGATGATGATGATGATGATGATGATGAAGATGATGATGATGATGATGATGAAGATGATGATGAAGATGAGGATGAAACACAATTTAGTGATGGTTAACTATCAGTGACATCAGAATATTGTTGGATTTAACATTTGAAATGTTTTTTTTAAGCAATTTTCTTGAAAAATTGATTTTAATAATTTATACATAGAAAGATTGGATTTTTTTAAATAAGAAAAATATAATTTATTTTTTAAATTGTATGTATATATATATAATATTAAATGTATTATTATTATTTATTTTATATCTATAAATATAAATGTTGGCATTATAGTATTATTTTATATATATAAGAGGCTACGAAAATCAAAATTAAAAATATAAAATTAAATTAAAACAATAATTAAGAAAATTAAGAAATAATAATAATAATAAAATGAACGTATGAAAATATTCCGAAAAATGTCTTATTTTAAAACAATATATATATATATTATATATATTTATTTTTTCATTTTATTTTAATTATACAGTTTGAACAATTAAAAAATATTTTCTGAATATCTTTTTTTTTATTATTGTATTATTATTGTTATTATTTTTATTATTATGTTTTATTTTTGTAGCCTTTTATATAAAAAATAAAAGCAACATTTATATTTATAGATTAAAAATAAAATTTAAATAATAAGATATTTAATTTTTTTTTTTTATGAATTATTGGAATTAAAATTAATTAACCCAATATGTAAAATAATGTGTACATTTTGAAAAATAAATAAATAGATTTATTGTTTTCTTTGTTACAATTAAGCTTAAAAAAAAAAAGAGAGTAGAATCGGTTACATTTTTAATAAAAACAACTTTTGAAATCTTAAATAAAACAATTTAATATTCTGATGATACTGATATAAATATATATATATATATGTGTCTAATAATAAATAAACGATTAGAAATCATTGGTTAGATTCCAACATTTAAAATGTTCGAAAAGAGATTTTCTTTATACAACGAAGCTCATTTTGACACAGAATTATCAGAATAACATAATAATAACAAAAAGGAGGAATAATTAGGAGATAAAAATTTAAAATAAATCTACTTCCATCATAAAAAGAAACAAAAAGTATTCTTTGGTCGATTCAACACAGATAAACTCACATGGGACGATGTTCTTGTAGCGGTTCTTCTTCTTGTTCTCCTTCGTCTGTCCGATCAAACAGTCGTCCAGCGGCTGCAGGTTCTGAAGGTTCTGCAGAAGAAGGATTTGATCGAAACCAAAAACAGAAAACCAGCGACGACGGAGAGAATAAAAGAGGTTTTACCTCGAACTCCTGCAGCGGAACCTTCTGCTCCAGCAGCCCTCGTATCATCCGGACCACCGTGTTGAGCTTGGGACCCACGTACTGCCCGTCAGGAACCACCCGCACCAGAGGCAGCGACGTCAGCTCGTCCTCCGTGATGATCGGACCATCTGGAGGACGAGAAACGCTCCTTGAATTCTTCATATTTAATCGTTTTTGTTCGTTTTGACGTCAAGTTCTTGACTTCCTCACCGTCTCTGGACGAAGAATTCATGTTTTCGATGGGAAGTTCTTCGCTTCCCCACGTGATCTCGTCCTCCTCCGGCTGAGCCGCACTCATCTGCAGGTAACTGTCAATCATGGACGTCAATCAGTGTCAAAACCATATTCAATAATTGAATTTAACATTAGTACATTGAATTAACTTTGAATTTATTTTTTTGAATTAATATTGTATTCAATGGTTGAATTTCCCCTCGCGGGACTAATAAGGGATTCTAAAAAAATTCAATAATTTGTTTATTTGACAAATGTCATTAAATATTTATTATATTAAAAACATTGAATTTATTTTGTTTAAAAAAAAAATGTTTAAAAAATGAGTAAAAAAAATGTAATAAAAATAAAAATGGTGTCACTATTACATCAACATTTAGATGTTAAATTTAAAAGACTGCGAATAAATAAAAAAAATTGATTTAGAAAATGTATTTTCAAATGAATGGAATAAAAATATTTAAAAAGATCCTTTAATTTTTGTTTCCAATTATATATTAAGTTTAAAAATATACATTTTGGTTTTAAATTAAAAAGAATAAAAAATATTTTAAAAACATTTTAAAAACAATTTTATTATTATTATTTTATTATAAAAAAAAAAAAATCTAATTAATTTATATGGAAATAAGTACATTTATTTATAATAAATTAAGTGAAATGCTTGAAAAACTTTAACATTTCCCTAAAACTTAATCAAATATACAAATGATTAAATTTAATGATTTAAAAACTATTTATAATTTAACCATTTAATATAGAACTTATCAAATTCAATTGGAAAAATAATAATTGAATGTTTAATAAACCCTTAAAATATTTTTATAAAAAAAAGAAAGTTTCAACATGTGAAATGTTAAAGTCAATCATTCAATTTTTCTATGTCAACATAACAGAAAACACACAAGAAAGTCTTTTTTTTTAGTAATTTTAAGACGCTCACTTCTCGTTCCTGGGATCATCTACACTCTCCTCCTGCCACTCAACTTGTCTGGAGCTCTGGACGAAGAACAAAATGAATCAATAAAGAGTAAAATGTTGACGAGGAATAATGAAGATGAGATGTTGGACCTCAGGTGAGTCTTCAGGTAGAGACGAACCGTCGCAGTCCGTGTCCTCAGAGAGCTCCGCACTCGTCTTCTTCTCTCGTTCATCGTCATAGTCTGAGAAGAAGGGATGAAAGAAGAAGAGATGAATGAAGAACAGATAAAGAAGAAGAGATGAAAGAAGAAGAGATGAAAGAAGAGAGGAAAGAAGAGATGGAAGAAGAACCGATGAGGGAAGAAGAGATGGAAGAAGAAGAGTTGAAAGAAGAAAGGATGAAAGAAAGGATGAAAGAAGAAGAGATGAATGAAGAACAGATGGAAGAAGAAGAGATGGAAGAAGAACAGATCAGGGAAGAATAGATGGAAGAAGAAGAGATAAAAGAAGGAAGGATGAAAGAAGAAAGGATGAAAGAAGAGATGGAAGAAGAAAGGATGAAAGGAGAAGAGATGAATGAAGAACAGATAAAGAAGAAGAGATGAAAGAAGAAGAGAGGAAAGAAGAGATGGAAGAAGAAAGGATGAAAGAAGAACAGATGGAAGAAGAAGAGATGGAAGAAGAACCGATGAGGGAAGAAGAGATGGAAGAAGAAGAGTTGAAAGAAGAAAGAATAAAAGAAGAAGAGATGAATGAAGAACAGATGGAAGAAGAAGAGATGGAAGAAGAACAGATCAGGGAAGAATAGATAGAAGAAGAAGAGATAAAAGAAGGAAGGATGAAAGAAGAAAGGATGAAAGAAGAGATGGAAGAAGAAAGGATGAAAGGAGAAGAGATGAATGAAGAACAGATGAAAGAAGAAGAGATGAAAGAAAAGATGGAAGAAGAAAGGATGAAAGAAGAACAGATGGAAGAAGAAAGGATGAAAGAAGAAGAGATGGAAGAAGAAGAGATGAAAGAAGAAAAGATGGAATAAGAAAAGATGAAATAAGAACAGATAAAGAAGAAAAGAAAAAGAAGAACAGATAAAGAAGAAGAGATGAAAGAAGAGATAAAGAAGAGATAAAGAAGAGATAGAAGAAGAGATGAAGCTGTCGTACCTATGGGCGGCAGAGACAACCCACGTGTCTTCTCTTCATCACACAACTTGCTCTTCACTCCACTGTCTTCGCTCACGTCTGGAAGAGAAACGTCATCATCCCTCGTTCACAAGAGAAGACGAGACACACAGACACACCAGATCACACCTGTGTTTCCGTTGCACTGGTCGGAGTTGATGGGCAGGTACGCCAGGTAGGTGTTGGGGTTCTGGTCCGGGGGTCTGGACACCACCAGGTGAACCAGACCCGACGCTTTACGGATGGTGGTGACAGCTTTGATGTGAGAGATCCCCGTCATGAGGTCCTCGTTGACCTTTGAACCAGGACGGATTGAAAAGGTGATCACGTGACCTTCACGACAAACATCTCTGTCTGATACTGTAGGGCTCTTCAGAGCGTTGTAATGGGAGTAATACTACCGTGTCCGGCGTATTAATGGACTGAGTCCTACAGAGTAATATTACTGAGTCAGGGGAAGTAATACTACTGAGTCAGGTGTAGTAATACTACTGACTCAGGCAGAGTAATACTACTGAGTCCGGGCGGAGTAATACTAACAAGCCCAGTGAAGTAATACTACGAAGTCCGGCAGAGTAATACTTCTAAGTCCGGTGGAGTAATATTACTGAGTCAGGTGTAGTAATACTACTGACTCAGGCAGAGTAATACTACTGAGTCCGGGCGGAGTAATACTAACAAGCCCAGTGAAGTAATACTACGAAGTCCGGCAGAGTAATACTTCTAAGTCCAGTGGAGTAATACTACCGTGTCTGGCGTATTAATGGACTGAGTCCGGCAGAGTAATATTACTGAGTCAGGGGAAGTAATACTACTGAGTCATGTGTAGTAATACTACTGAATCAGGTAGAGTAATACTACTGAGTCCGGGCGGAGTAATACTACCAAGCCCAGTGAAGTAATACTACGAAGTCCGGCAGAGTAATACTTCTAAGTCCGGTGGAGTAATACTACTGAGTCCAGCGGTGTAATACTACTAAATCTGGCAGAGTTATACTACGAATTTCAGCAGAGTAATACTACGAAGTTCAGCAGATAAATACAACAAAATTTGATGGAGTAATACTACGAAGTCCTGCAGACTAATACTTTGAAGTGGAGTGGAGTTATGCTGCAGAGAATGGTGGAGTAATACTAGAGATCTTTGTGGAGTAATATTATGGAGTCTTGTGGAGTTATACTACGGAGTCTGGTGAAGTTATACTAGAGATCTTTGTGGAGTAATATTTTGGAGTAATATTATGGAGTCTCGTGGAGTTATACTACGGAGTCTGGTGGAGTAATACCAAACGGTACTACAACCAGAATTCAAACATAGTGAGAGAAGATATATACTAGCAGTAATACGCAGCCCTCTCTAGTAGAATCCCACATGAACATGTACTAAAATGTTTTCCATCTGAATGTTTTTGTTGTGAATGAACAAAGTTTTCCATCTGAATGTTGTGTAATCTTCTCAGTCACAGTCTCAACTGGGATCAACAATCCTCACTTTCAAGAGTCGATCTCCGATCTGCAGCTTGTTGCTCGTCTCAGCAGGACCTCCCGGAGTCAAATACTTGATAAATATTCCTGTTTCTCCTCCGATCACAGAGAAGCCCAGACCTCCTGACGGCGGCTTCTCCATATCCAGAGTGATGACCTCCTCCTGCAGAGAGTCGACAAGTGTACCTTAAACTAATACAAACAAACGCTCGATACAAGTGGAGAGAAATCTACCTCGACGGGACAAAGTGCAGCGAAAGAATCTCCAGCATTATCTGCTTTGAAAAATCCTGAAACAAAAAACATGAAAAACCAGATTAAACAACAACAAGGATTTATTTTGATCTCAACTTCTTTAGTTCAGTTTCTTTAACTCTTGTTGACTCAGGATTTACTTTAGATTATTTACACATGTGTGTACCCAATAGTATAATATATAACTTTCAATCATGGTGACACTATTATAAAAACATTTTATATAAAATTTAAAAGACTGATTTTATTTTAGAATTAAGAAAGTTTATTTTTGAATTATTGCAGTTATACATTTTAAATATTGAGTAAAAATGCATTACTTTATGAAATATATATATGTTTTAATTAAATTATTCAATGTTCAAAAACCCACAACAATATAATTTTTTTTAACTTATTCAAGCTTTAAATATACAATTTATTGAATTAATTTATTTAATATAAAACAATTCAACATTTCAATATATACATCATTTAATTTCATTATTGAAAAATAAACTTAAAATAAAAATATTTATTTTTTATTTAATTACTTAATAAAAACAAATTCAACCTTAATATATAGAAATTCTAAAAAAAAAATATATATATATATATATATAATGTAATACTTAAAAAATAACAAAGTTTCAACATTTAAAATGTTAAATTTAAACATTCAATAATCTGACATCTAGGGCTTTATTTGTTCACTCATATGTTACAATGTCTCAGTTGATTTAAATATGATTAAAGAACAGTTTTAAAAAATAAGTAGACATTTCCATTATTATTTTAATGGTTCAATCATTCCTGAACATACAATTAATTTGTGTCAGTACAGTATGAATACTGAATCATTTAATTTAATATTCCAATGTTGAAACTTTAATTAATTAATTTTTAATTTAAATTAATTTAAATTAATAATTGAATAACATAATTTGTATATTGAAAGGTTTCAACCCTTGCGTAATCTCAGGGTCAAGGTGACCCGGAGGGGCAAAAACTATGGCTAATGGTGGCCTTGTTATACTAACATTCTTAAATTGAACTTTAAAGGCTACAAATGAAAAAGTATTGCATTTAGATCATTTATTTTAGATTTATTATAATATCAAACTATGAGTAAAGTCTACTCTTGAGTAAAGACGCACCGTTGATGCTGCTCGGCGCCTCCGAGCCGTTGTTGTTGAGGAAGGAGACGCTCTTGTGTTTGGGGAAGACAGGTCGTCCTTCTCTGTGGACCAATCACAGACAAGCATGACTTTAAAATGAGTTCAAACGACGAGTCTGGCTCGTGACGAGAACCTCGTGGCCTTGATGGTCAGGTTGCTGCGCGACAGCTCCAGCAGTCTGCGGCTCTCGCTGAGGGTCAGGTCCATGGTGGGGGCGCCGTTGATGTAGTGGATCAGGTCCAGGGGTTTCAGGCTCCCGTCCTCGGAGGCCGTCGATCCTGCCAGGACTTTTTTCACGAACAAGACCCCGTATATGCTGTCGCTGCCTCCGTCCAGATCCAGACCTGAGGGAAGTCCAGCTCATGAAAATGATGCCTTTACTAAACTATAAATAAACAATATAAGTCAAGGGCCAAAAAATTGTATGTTTACTAGACTTTCAGTTAAACAAAGTATCTATCGGAATATGTTGTCCTTTTATTTTTAGAGGCTCAATTTATCTAAATTATGTTCATATTTGGGATCCTTTCACAAATTACTGCATGGCATTATTCTGCAAGGCTCTGTAGTATTCCTCTGCAAGGTTTTCGTAGTATTACTCCGCAAGGCTCTGTAGTATTCCTCTGCAAGGTTTTCGTAGTATTCCTCCGCAAGGCTCTGTAGTATTCCTCTGCAAGGTTTTCGTAGTATTACTCCGCAAGGCTCTGTAGTATTCCTCTGCAAGGTTTTCGTAGTATTACTCCGCAAGGCTCTGTAGTATTACTCTGCAAGGCTCTGTAGTATTCCTCCACAAGGCTCTGTAGTATTCCTCCACAAGGCTCTGTAGTATTCCTCTGCAAGGCTCAGTAGTATTACTCTGCAAGGGTCTGTAGTATTACTCCAAAAGGCTCTGTAGTATTACTCTGCAAGGCTCTGTAGTATTCCTCCACAAGGCTCTGTAGTATTCCTCGGCAAGGCTCAGTAGTATTACTCTGCAAGGGTCTTTAGTATTACTCCGCAAGGCTCTGTAGTATTCCTCCACAAGGCTCTGTAGTATTCCTCCGCATGGCTCAGTAGTATTACTCCGCAAGGTTTTCGTAGTATTATTCTGCAAGCCTCTGTAGTATTACTCTAAAAGCCTATGTAGTATTACTCCGCAAGGCTCAGTATCATTACTTCGCAAGGCGAAGTATTATTACTCCGCAAGGCTCAGTATTATTACTCCGCAAGGCTAAGTATTATTACTCTGCAAGGCTCAGTATTATTACTCCGCAAGGCTAAGTATTATTACTCTGCAAGGCTCAGTAGTATTACTCCACGAGGCGCCATAGTATTACTCTGCAAGGTTTCGTAGTATTACTCGGCAAGGCTCTAAAGTATTACTCTGCAAGGCTCTATAGTATTACTCTGCAAGGCCATGTAGTATTACTCCAGATGGTGCCATAGTATTACTCTGCAAGGTTTCGTAGTATTACTCGGCAAGGCTCTAAAGTATTACTCTGCAAGGCTCTATAGTATTACTCTGCAAGGCCATGTAGTATTACTCCAGATGGTGCCATGCAAGGCTTCGGAGTATTACTCCAAAAGGCTTTCTATTATTACTCCAAAAGGCTTTTACTATCCACTACTCCATGTTGACACTTGATCTACTCGTGGCTCACCCAAGGGCTGCTGGCCGTCAGCGAGACAGATGTCAGGAAGGATGTGGGCTTCGAAGGGAGGTCTTGGAGCCTCAAGAACTCTTCCCACCACCAGGTCCACCACCCGAGGAGCAGCTCGCACCAGATTGACCACCTCGGTGTGTCCCATGTTGGTGACGTCGGTGTTGTTCACCTTCAGACGGGTCAGAACCAACAGTTATCACAGGTCACAGGTCACAGGTGTCGGAGAGAAGTCCAACCATAATCATTCTGTCTCCGGGCCGAAGCCTCCCGTCTCCTCGGGCAGGATCCTGGACGATGTCGTGGATGAAACAACCGTAATCGTTTCCTTTGGTGAGCGTGAAGCCAAGACTGCCTTTGTCCGACTTGGAGAGAGAAACACGAAGTTCTGCCTCCTGAGGAAGAAATAAATCATTGTTTAGGTTAGTATTTGTGTAACTTTATGGTTTCAGTGTCACCGGAATATTGAAGGTTTAATTTTAGATATTTAATCTTTGATTTTTTTTCATTAGCATAAAATGATATTATAGTGTATATATATATATATATATATATATATATATATATATATATATATAAACATATATATATATATATATATATAAACATATATATATATATAAACATATATATATATATATATATAAACATATATATATATATATAAACATATATATATATATAAACATATATATATATATATATATATATATATATATATATAAACATATATATATATATACACTGTATATATTTAGAATTTTTATATTTTAGGGCTCAGTCTGTGTTTATTTAGTTATTCCACAAAAAAAAAATACTACTAATTTAAAAACGTTTTTTTTAATTATTTTTTTAAACTACATAATTTAAAGGAAAAAGACTGATGTAAAAATGTTGAAATAAAGTGAAAAAGGTTAAAAAGAAGAAAAAAGTAGAATTTGTAGTAGAAGTAGATGAAGAAGTAGAAGAAGTACAAGTAGTAGTAGTTGGATTATAAGAAGTTGTAGAATTAGTAGCAAGTGTATAAGAAGTAATAGAAGTAGTAAAAGTAGAATAAGTATTAGAGGTAGTAGAAGAATTAGTAGTAGTCATATAATTAGTAGAAGTAGAATGAGTAGTAGAATTAGAAGTAGAAGTAAAATAAGTAGTAGAAGTATTAGAAGAAGAAAAAGCATTAGAGGTAGTAGAATAATAAGTAGTAGAAGTAGTCATAGAATTAGTAGTAGAAGTAGAAAAAGTAGTAAAAGAAGTAGAAGTACAATTAGTAGTATAAGTAGCAGTAGAAGAATCAGAAGTAGTAGTATTAGAAGTATTGGAATTAGAGGTAGAAGTAGTAGTAGGAGTAGAAAAAAATGTAGTAGAAGTAGTAGTACCTAGAAGAAGTAGTAGTACAAAAAGTGGTATTTGTACTAGTAGTAGGTAGACAAAAGTGTTTTTAAAGTTGAATGTAGTTTCTAGGTGTGAGTACATGAATGTACCTGAAGGTCAAAGTGGAAGGAGTTGAAACATGAGTTGAAGTATATTTTCTTAATCTGTAGCTTTTTATATTAAATCAAAACGTTCATATAATAGCGTCACCATGATTGGCTGAGAGAAGCTTGTTACCAATTTGGTAATGTTAGCGTTAGCATTACAAAACTTTATGAAAGTTCCACAGCTGAGATTGGTTGGCTGGGCGGCAAAGCATGATGGTCACTACTTTGTGGAGAAACCATTTTGTAACAATTAAGGCTTCGTCACTTAAACATCACCTCATGAAAGCCTGGACTAGTTCTTACCGGCACCAGTTCTTCCATGTCTTGTCCATTAGCGGTGGCTGTGAGGTTCAAGGGCAGAGGCAGGGGGGGCGGCAGGGGGTCAGGACTGGGAGACGTAGACTGAGGAACCTCTGGCACGAGTGAGGACTGGAGGCTGATGGAAGAAGACCACAAGTGAAGTCACACACCGAGACCCCGGAGGAGATTCAGAAAGTACCTCCGATCCGATCTGTTCATGGACAGGTTGGGCGTGTAGAAGCCCGAGTGGGTCGAGTCGTCCAGCTGGGCGGCGTGATCGTAGCCCCCCAGGTTAGCGCTGGGGGTCCGGTAGACGCTGCGCTCCCAGGCCTGCCTGGCCTGCTCCATGTTCCTGGAGCTGAAGGCCTCCTCCACCTCCTCGTCGCCGTCAGTGCTGTCGCTGTAGCTGTTGCGTCGCGCCGGGGTTTTCAGCTGCAGCCTCTCCAGAGCCGTCTCCAGTGACCCCGAAGTACTTTTCACTTTGGCGTCTGGAGAGGCTGCTTGGACTAGATTCTGCTTCGGTTCCAACACCGTCAGCGGCTGCTTCCTTGGGGACGGCATCGGTGTCTGTGAGGAAATATGAAGTTGATATGTTGGCAAGAAACTTATGATAAGATGCATATCACGATACAGGGCTAACGATACAATATACTGCGATACTCTGCGGATGTACTTGTAGTACTGTCGAGTACTTGACTCTGGTGTTGTGATTGTGTTAGTAACAAGTATATATGTGTAGTATTGTCCAGTACTTGACTCTGGTGTTGTGATAGTGTAGTAACAAGTATATATGTGTAGTATTGTTGAGTACTTGACTCTGGTGTTGTGATTGTGTTAGTAACAAGTATATATGTGTAGTATTGTCCAGTACTTGACTCTGGTGTTGTGATAGTGTAGTAACAAGTATATATGTGTAGTACTGTCGAGTACTTGACTCTGGTGTTGTGATTGTGTTAGTAACAAGTATATATGTGTAGTATTGTCCAGTACTTGACTCTGGTGTTGTGATAGAGTAGTAACAAGTATATATGTGTAATATTGTCCAGTACTTGACTCTGGTGTTGTAGTATTTACAGACCACATGACTCTTGACGAAGTCGTAACTGCTTTCATTTGTTTTCTAACCATGCTGCCATCTAGAGGCCAGACGTTTAATTGGCCATGGAAATTTGCATGTCAATTGTAAATAAATAAAAAATAATAATTTGGTTTTACAAATACTGTATTGCAATAAATACCACAAGCGAAGTATAATTTGAAAAAAAACAAACATATTGTGGCATTAAATATTGTATTGATATTTTCTTACGACCGTTGACTGTATCCTCTCGTCCTCAGTCATTACCAGGACCTCATGAGATTTAATTTAGCTGTGGAGGATGTAATGACTGCTGCCATCTAGAGGTCGGAGGTTTAATTGGCCATGGAAGTTTGCATGTCAATTTTAAATAAAAAAATCGAATTATTTGTTCTTACACATACTGTATTGCAATAAATACCACAAGTGAAGTATAATTTGAAAAAAAAAATGATACGGTATTGTGACATTAAATATTGCGATATTTAAGTGTATCTATATTATATATACCATTGACTGTATCCTCTTGTCCTCAGTCATTGCTAGGGGTTCCCACAAGATTCAATTTAGCTGTGGAGGACATAATGACTGCTGCCATCTAGGGGCAGGAGTTTTAACTTTATCGTTGATTTCATACACCTGTTTACTGTATCCTCTCGTCCTCAGTCATAGACGGGATACCACAAGGTTTAATTTAGCTCTTGAGGACATAATGACTGTTGCCATCTAGAGGCCAGAAGTTTAATCGCAACAGAATATTGAATTGTCAAAACAAGGTTGAGACAGTACAGTTGAACATGGTCACAGTATGGTTAAAAATACTGCAATACTATAAATGTATTGATGTATTTTAACACCCAAGTTAACATAGTTCCAAACAGAAGCAGTGATGAACTCACCAGAGCTGACGTTTCCACAGGAGGCAGAACTCCCGGGTCAGGTCTACAGAGCAGTAAAGTGACTTCTTGTCCGGTTCCTCTCAAGGCTGAGATCACCTCCTGAGGAACCATAGCTGGACATGAACAAAAACAAACCAGAAACATCATGGCGGACCACGGATCCAAACATACATGTTGAGAGAGTCCTTTGAGGGGCGTCTTGTTGACCTTCATGATGACGTCGCCCACTCTGATGCGCCCGCTCTCGGCGGCCGGTTGTCCCGGGAACAGCTTCTTGACCCGGACCATGCTGGAGGGGGGTTCACTGAGGAGGATCTCCTCGCGGCTGAAGCTGAAGCCCAGACCCGACGTGTTCTTCAGCAGCAGGACCTCGAACACGTTGTCTACGAGGGAAACATTTAATTTATACATTTATTATTTGAATCATTGTAATCTATCATTTAAATTGTTGAAACTTTAATTTTTTAAATAAATTATTATTATTTTTAATTGAATTATATTTTTTTACATGGATTAATTTATGGAATTATTTCAATCATTTTTATGTTAAATGATGATTTATTTTAAATAATTGAATTCAACACTTATAAGGTCAAAGTGGATAATCTATAATAAATGGTTACATTTGATTTCTATCATTTAATATTGCAAGGAATTGAATATTTAAAAAATGAATATATATATTTGTTTATACATAGAGTTATTTTTAAATACAATTATTTTTCTTCTTAAAACATTTTTATTTAATTTTACCATTTTAAATGTTGTTTTTTTATAATTGAAATGTTGCCTTTTTAGGAATTAAATTTTCCCTTTAAAAAAAGAGTACAATTTAATACTTTCTATGTATGTTAAATGTATTTTTGTTTTTGTTTACGAGGAAAACATTTACGTCACGATTAGAAGACATTAACATGTACGTATATCAGTGTATGATTCCACTAATATACTTAATTATATTCAGAAGAATATAGTTAACTTTAAAAGTTTAATTTGTTTAAAAATCAACATGTTATATTGAATTCAAAAGGCAATTAATTAATTAAATTCTAATTCCATACATTCATGGGAATATAATAAAGTTTAATTTGCTTTAAAAAGCGAAAGGACAAGAACTTCTGGATGCAGGAAGTAACAACACATAGATTTGTGGTCCAGAGTGACCTTGGACTTGAGAGAGTCTTGAAGCAGGATCTCATGCAGCAGCTCATGAGCCTCAGACTTGCACCGGTTTCCTCGCGAATGCGATTATAAACAGTTGGTTTCATTGTGTCGATGGAAGGAATTAGGATCAATAATCTCTGGTCCACCAGGAGAACCTTCTAGATCTCCTGCATCAGCGGCCGTGGGAAGGTTCAGCCGAGACTCACCTGGAGTTGTAAAACTGTACTCTGGTCTGGGTTTGTTGTCCAGTGGCGGCTCCTGGGTTCTGGTCTGGACCCTCTTGAGCAGAGGCGTCCGTGAGGCCTGGACGGCGTCGGCTGGAAGAAGACTTTTCTCCAGCAGCAGATGCACCGTCTAAAGTGGATGATTTGTGTTAAACTATCGTTCGTCTTATGATTCCTACACGACCTTGACATGTAAAGGTCATCTACCTGTCCAGTGTCTCTCAGAGTCTCCACCGCCTGCTGGTGAGTCGCTCCTTCCAGACTCTTCCCGTTCACGGCCACCACACGATCGCCTGCGAAACCATAGACACTCCTTATATATTAGTCTGGCGCCCCCCACCGGCAAAACGGTAAAATTGCATTCTCGTGAAATATGCTACAATGGTATTTTGAGTATTTTTGTTTTTATTTATTTATTTTTATACAAAAGAAACTCGTGTTTTGTCATTTATTTCTCCCTAGAAAAATACTTTATTGGTGGTCAGTGTTGGGCAAGTTAATTTAAACTTGTAACTTACAGTTACTAATTATTAATTTCATGAGTAACTAGGTATAGTAACCTTTTTGTATTGAAAAACACATTTTGCGTTGTCTCTGGGTCAAGGTGACCCGAAGGCCCGAAATAAAATGTGTTTGTGGTATCCATGGGGTTGTCTCTGGGTCAAATTGACGTGAAGGCCAGAAAACAAATGTGTTTGTAGTATCCCTTGTGTTGTCTCTGGGTCAAGGTGACCCGAAGGCCTGAAAACAAATGTGTTTGACATATCCCTTGTGTTGTCTCTGGGTCAAATTTACCTGAAGGCCCGAAAACAAATGTGTTTGTGGCATCTCTTGTGTTGTGTCTGGGTCAAGGTGACCCGAAGGACTAAAAACAAATGAGTTTGTGGTATCCCTTGTGTTGTGTCTGGGTCAAGGTGACCCGAAGGCCCGGAATAAAATGTGTTTGTGTTATCCATGGGGTTGTCTCTGGGTCAAATTGACGTGAAGGCCAGAAAACAAATGTGTTTGTAGTATCCCTTGTGTTGTCTCTGGGTCAAGGTGACCCGAAGGCCTGAAAACAAATGTGTTTGACGTATCCCTTGTGTTGTCTCTGGGTCAAATTGACCTGAAGGCCCGAAAACAAATGTGTTTGTGGCATCTCTTGTGTTGTGTCTGGGTCAAGGTGACCCGAAGGACTAAAAACAAATGAGTTTGTGGTATCCCTTGTGTTGTGTCTGGGTCAAGGTGACCCGAAGGCCCAAAATAAAATGTGTTTGTGGTATCCATGGGGTTGTCTCTGGGTCAAATTGACGTGAAGGCCAGAAAACAAATGTGTTTGTAGTATCCCTTGTGTTGTCTCTGGGTCAAGGTGACCCGAAGGCCTGAAAACAAATGTGTTTGACGTATCCCTTGTGTTGTCTCTGGGTCAAATTGACCTGAAGGCCCGAAAACAAATGTGTTTGTGGTATCTCTTGTGTTGTGTCTGGGTCAAGGTGACCCGAAGGACTAAAAACAAATGTGTTTGTGGTATCCCTTGTGTTGTGTCTGGGTCAAGGTGACCCGAAGGACTGAAAACAAACGTGTTTGAGGTATTTGTCGTATACCTTGTGTTGTCTCTTGGTCAAATTGACCTGAAGGCCTGAAAACAAATGCGTTTGTGGTATCCCTTGTGTTGTTTCTCGGTCAAGGTCAATGACCTCACTGGCTTCCATAAATACACATGCAGTGGTGGAGGTCGTTCACCTTGACCCAAAGAAAATAGTAAAAGGATGAGATATACATTTTTTCAATGGCTATAAAGTTGATTATTTAAGTCATTTAAGGTATTTATTTAAATACTTTTCCCCATTTTTTAATTGTACTTTTTTGGGAAATATTTATAAAAATATCAAATCTTATTATTTACGGTATAAAGCTTCGGTTATATAGTTAAAATGGAACATATGACACACTTGACCCAGAGACAACACGAGGGATACCACAAGCACATTTGTTTTCAGGCCTCCGGGTCACTTTGACCCAGAGACAACACGAGGGATACCACATGCACATTTGTTTTCAGGCCTCCGGGTCACTTTGACCCAGAGACAACACGAGGGATACCACATGCACATTTGTTTTCAGGCCTCCGGGTCACTTTGACCCAGAGACAACACGAGGGATACCACATGCACATTTGTTTTCAGGCCTCCGGGTCACTTTGACCCTGAGAAAACACAAGTGCTAAATCTTAATTGCATGGTGTTTAAGTGTGTCTTCCTGCCAACACGAGGACATCCATGGACTCACCCTTCTGGATCCTGCCGTCCAGCTCAGCGGCTCCTCTAGGGATGACGGCCTTGACGTAGACGCCTCCGTGACGGACGCTGGTGTTGACGCCGCCCTACAGAAGAAGTACTTTAAGTACAGATACTTTGAGTCGAGGGCAGATGTCTTCACGGGGGAGGATGGATGTGTGGAAGTTCTTTTTTGTTTGATGGAGTGAGTTAATGATGGATACTTTATTAGAGATTAATGAATTAACAATGAGATGAAAATCATGTTTTAATATGAATAAATATATTCAAAATGATAAATAAAGTATCAATCATTTACTGTTGTTAATGTTTATGATTAAAAAAAAACTTCCACCGTGATGTTACTGACAGACATTCAGTTAAATAGACATTCGATCACAACGTTTTTGATTTTTTAATAGACATTTTGGTGAATAAGTATTAGTTTGGAGGAGAATGTTTTTGTTTTAAATATGAATATTAGAAGGATTGGGTTTATTATGGAAGTAAATAAGTGCCATCAGAATATGTTTACATTTATAAATGTTATTGTTGTTTTTCTTCAATAGAAATGTTGTATTTTGAGCATTAAATCATTGTTTTTAATCATTTAATTAAATACTTTCTATATTGAAAGCTTAAATCTTTTTCTTAATTAAATATATATATTTTTTTAGTAAGTAATTTTTACTCTTCACACGTAGTTTGATCTTTTAATTCCAATAATTTAAAAATAATTCCCCAGATTCAAGATAAAATTTTAAACTTGTACACTTTTAAATTAAAAATACCAGACTATAACCAAGAGAGTACTGAGCTGCTTGACCGTGGGCTTCAAGTCGTCACATGACCATCTGTGGGTCGCATGATTGGCTCAACGTCCAAAATAATGCATTTAAAAATGTTATTTTAATCATAAAAACAAATATATAAATATATTTTTATATATAAACAATTGAATTAATTTATTTAAAATAAACGATGCTTGAAATATAAAACATTACAATTAAAAAAAAAGAAAATCAACATTTAAAAATGTTCAAAAATTCGTGACGACACCGAGTTACTTCCATCAATTACTGCTTCTTTATTAGTCAGAATGATTATGTGTTAAATCATTTCTAATATCAAAGAGTGTGAAACGGTAACTAATGAGACTTTTCTAACTGGTTAAATTCTAACGGGTTAAATCCTAACTAGTTGTCCAGAGAAGGACGAGAGGAACAGAGCAG
Source organism: Callionymus lyra (assembly GCF_982586985.1). Taxonomy (NCBI): domain Eukaryota; kingdom Metazoa; phylum Chordata; class Actinopteri; order Syngnathiformes; family Callionymidae; genus Callionymus; species Callionymus lyra. Next base: position 6,451,713 of record NC_141822.1, read on the forward strand.
CAGCGACAGCAGTGATGATGAGATGTTTCCCTCAGACCAGAACCAAGCGACCACAGAACACGGTGAAGTGATGGAGAAGGGAAAGGGGCCCAAAAACAAGGAGAGGACGAAAACCTTGCCGAACAGTACCGTGACACTTATGCCCAGGCTGCTGTCTTTTTTCGACAGCTCAAGGTCAAATAGATCTCCGGGGCGGAGACTACTGACGCCTGGAGCATTACCATTAAAACTCTCCAGCAAGAGCTCCTGCAAACACAGAACAGGCCATTAAAGCGGGAGAATCACAAGCAAGAACGTGCAGGCGGAGGAGGAAGAGGAGGAAGAGGAAGAGGAGGAAGAGGAGGACGAAAGGACGGACACCACTTGGAGAAGGTTGAAGGTCAAGAGGTCAAACGCTTAATAGGTCAATGAATAATGTCTTCTCTTCTACGTAGCCCTGAATAGATTTGTATACAAAAAAAAAATAACTTTCTTGAATCACGTTAAAATGATGAATAAGTAAAAGTACTATTTCTAAATCTATTTGTTAACCCCCCACCCCTGAAAAATAAATAAAATATAAATTATATTTGTTTATAAATTCTGAGTCAAAACGAAACGACTTCCATCCCAAAAAAAAGCGAAATTCATCGAAAAAAATGGTTCAAGGTTTTTTTTTTGTTTTTTTTTTTTAAGTAATTTTACAAATCTGGTAACAATTTAAAGAAAAAAAGTGTTTGAACACATCATAGTATTTTTTTGTTTTGATTAAGGTGATCTATGTTTGTATTGTATATAAATATTGCAATATTTAAGGCGATATTTTCTAACACCGCTAGAATAATTCATAGTTTCATAGAAAAAACGCAATTAGCTATAATTTCCTAGATTAAAGTCTGGATAAAAACATCTTGTAATACAATATTCATTAGAATAAATAACATAAAAAATGTTTAAAAGATCAAAACTAATATTTAAAAAAAAGTGAAATTCATCGAAAAATGATTCAAGGTTGTTTTTTTTAAGTCATTTTAAAAATCTGTTCACTATTCAAAGAAAAAAGTGTTTAAACACATCATAGTATATTTTCTGTTTTGATTGAGGTGATCTATGTTTGTATTTGGGTATATATTATATTATAAGTGAGACATTTGTGTTTTATTTTTTTCAATCAAAAAATGAAATAAAATAGGGTTTGAAAAGTTAAAAATTAAAACTGTTTTCTATGATTAGAGTAATTTTAATCAAAAAAGAAGTTGCTTCGTTAAAAAAAAACAATAGAAAAAGTGTTTGAAAAATGAATCTGTTTTCTTAATCTTAAGTTATGTTTTTTGTGTTTCGGCTGAATTTCAATAAGACATTCAGTCTTCATTATTCAACCACAAAAGTGTTGCTTCAATCATTAAAAAAAAAAATGTAAGTGAAAAAGGTTTTGAATAGCTTTTTTCAACTTTTTTTTTTAAATTAAGCAACCTTTTTTTTCCATTGAATAATAAGGAAACAAATGTACCTCCAAAGATGATCAATATTTTGGTGAAATTATTGGTAAGTTTTGCTGTATTGATCCTGCAGGTATTAATCAATATCTTTCTTCTCTATTAAGGAAGTTAATCAATTCATGCATTGAAACCATCAACTAGGGCTGCACAATATATCGATAAAATATCGATATCGCGATATTGGCACATGTGAAATACATATCATGTGCGATAATTTATCATTTTTTATTGTATAAATCAAGCATTTCTTAAATACACACTTCGACCAATCAGTGTCACGTTCTGTAAAGTTGTCAATTTGTACTTCTATGTCTTGTTGTTGTTTACGTCTCCGTCCGTCTGTGAACTGTGCGGCGCAGCTCGGTTGCTATGGCGACGCGGCTCAGTATATACATGGAAGTAATACTAACTTATGATCTAGTCAAACACTAGTGATCCAGTCACTCGTCTCTTTCAACCTCCTTTGTTAAAGCAACATATTGTAAGAACTTTTCATCTCGTCTCAGTTGTTTTCTTATAAGATCGTGAACTTCCAAACAAACCTGTCCGTCTTCACCGTATGCTAGCTAGCTAAGTTGTTAGCATCAGGTCATTTATAAAGTGTTATGTGTGCGTGTGCAAGGAGGTGGATTTATTAATGATTTGGTGATATCGCGACGCGCCGGCGGCTCCTCTCTGATGTCGCTCAGTTTGGCGGGAAAACCGATGCAAGTCCCGCGAGACTGAGCGTTATAAGTGATATTTTTCTACCATCATGTCGACACCGAAGCACGGAAATAAACAAAAGGGAAATATCGCATCGTTTTCCTTCTTTAAACCCCCAGACCTACACTTCAGTACTCGCGGCTAAATTTTGGCTAAAAAGTGAAAGAAAAAATGATAGCATTAATATCGATATCACAATTCAAGACACTAATATCGCACTTATTTCCAATATTGTGCAGCTCTAACATCAACGAAGAAGACAGTTGGATATACGTTAGTGTCGAACGTTTCTTTCTTAATTTCACGTGTTGATTAATTGTGAGCGAACATGGAAACGACCAGGTAAGAAATACGAAACATTCTTCTTCTGCTCAGCACCAAACATTATTTAACGATCAAGTACGAAGAAGATGTTTTACCTTTTGGGGGTTTTGTTTGTCTTGGCTGTTGGACAACGTCTCCTCGTCCATGTCTGAATCGCCCCAGTCCGAGAGCTCCGACAGTTTCGGAGCCTCCAAGACTTTCTGGGGTTTCCGGGTCTTGGGAGGCAGCGCCGGCGGCAGCGGCTCCGCGGCCGAGGGGGCCGACGTGGACCCGGAGGCTCGTTCCAGACACTTGAGGATCCTGCTGGCGGGCGACGGTGTTGCGGTCTTAGGGGCGGCGCTCCGGACGGAGTCCTGGGACGCCAGACTCGCGGGAGGATGAGACGACGTGGACGAGGGCGAGACGCTCCGGACCGGAGGGCTGGGACTTCCTGTCGCCATGCGATCCTCCGATGAATTGTCAACGTCTTCTTCTCCTCGATGGATCGAGTCTTGAGTCTCGAGAGCTTTGAGGGACGACTTGGAAAGATACGGAACGAAACCTTCATGTGAAGATAGAGAGACGGATGTTGTTAAAACATGTTTGGGAATAGAATCAGTTAATAGAAACACGTATGACGATACAGAGGCAACGATACGATATATAGTGATACTTTAGTATCAAGGATATATGTGTAGTATTGTATAGTCCTTGACTCTGGTGTTGTGATAGTGTAGTAACAAGTATATATGTGTAGTATTGTCCAGTACTTGACTCTGGTGTTGTGATACTGTAGTAACAAGGATATATGTGTAGTATTGTCCAGTACTTGACTCTGGTGTTGTGATACTGTAGTAACAAGGATATATGTGTAGTATTGTCCAGTACTTGACTCTGGTGTTGCGATAGTGTAGTAACAAGTATATATGTGTAGTATTGTCCAGTACTTGACTCTGGTGTTGCGATAGTGTAGTAACAAGTATATATGTGTAGTATTGTCCAGTACTTGACTCTGGTGTTGCGATAGTGTAGTAACAAGTATATATGTGTAGTATTGTCCAGTACTTGACTCTGGTGTTGCGATAGTGTAGTAACAAGTATATATGTGTAGTATTGTCCAGTACTTGACTCTGGTGTTGTGATAGTGTAGTAACAAGTATATGTGTAGAGTTTTGTCCAGTACTTGACTCTGGTGTTGTGATAGTGTAGTAACAAGTATATATATGTAGTATTGTCCAGTACTTGACTCTGGTGTTGTGATAGTGTAGTAACAAGTATATATGTGTAGTATTGTCCAGTACTTGACTCTGGTGTTGTGATACTGTAGTAACAAGGATATATGTGTAGTATTGTCCAGTACTTGACTCTGGTGTTGTGATAGTGTAGTAACAAGTATATATGTGTAGTATTGTCCAGTACTTGACTCTGGTGTTGTAGTATTTACAGACCACATGACTCTTGACAAAGTCGTAACTACTTTCATTTGTTTTCAAACCAAAATATGTCCAAACATCAACTTTAAATGCTGCTGGACTCACTGTATCCTCTCGTCCTCAGTAGTGACAGGGATCTCGAATTATGATAAAATAAAATATGATTTAAAAGCCCCCTCCCCCCCAAAAATATATAGTATAGTAAAAGTACATCTATTTGTTAGTGACAAAAAATATTGCAATATTTAAGGCGATGTTTTCTAACACCCGCTAGAATAATTCATAGTTTTTCATTGAAAAAACGCAATTAGCTATAATTTCCTAAATTAAAGTCGGGATAACCAAATCTTGTATTACAATATTCATTAGAATAAATAACATAAAATGTTTTTAAAAGATCAAAACTAATATTTAACGGCAAAGGAGAAAATGTAGTGGTAGTGCAATAAACCCTTTGGTACATAAACTTTTCTCAAACTTTCAAAAACACTCAATCAATCAAGTAAAATACATTTTGAATAAATAGTTTGACTTGTTTTTTATAAGAAATACTCTGTAAAACTCAGACATGAACAACTGTGCTTGTAAATATTATCTTTTCTTCATGAACATGTGAAATATTGAGGCTAGCTTTTCTCCAGGCTTGGCAGCAAAAGCTAAATCCAAAAAATGCGGTTGGACCGAGAGATATTTCTACCTTTGTAAAGTCGTTCTTTGGGCTGCGAAACCACCAGAGTCACGTCGTCAGGAGCGTCTTGAACCAGGTCCACGGTGCCGGCGTGAGAGAATCCTTCCACGTCCACGTCGTTGACGGAAATCAAACGATCGCCTGCAACGTCACGACCGTCACACATTGAACGAGGACAACAAGGCGGGACACAGAACTGAGACACGAGACACAATCACAAGTTAAATTGTGACAGTTAAATATTTTATTGGATAAAATACACTTTTAGTGTTTAAAGGAGTAATATGTAAGAATGCTAAAATGGACTCTGGCTCCCCCCAGTGTCAGAATAGTGTAGTGATGTTGAGCCTCTGATGCCAAATACCACATGTTTATTTGTCACAAAACAAGATGAAGCATGTTAGCTTTTTTGAAGCATCTTAGCTTTTATCTCCAAACTGTCTCAGACCCACTGCTGTAAAATAGTTGGGTGGTCACGTGACACTCATGGGGGCCACATTTAAGAGGGGCCCTCAAGACAAAAATAGGTGGAAAGGCTATAAAAGGAAAAAAAAAATATTAAAAATTATGACAGAAAATAAAGGAAAAAAAAAATGAAGTTAAAATGTTACATATTGCTGCTTTAACGCCACAATGACACCTGCTTGCCTTCTTTCACTTAGTGTGTGTTGGTGAAAGAGACGTGAGAAGTCAGGGATGGTTGAGAATCCGAAGAACTACCTGGTTTAAGTTGACCGTCGACATCGGCAGGACCTCCAGGAGTAACGGAGCTGATGATCGTACCAGAACCTCCTCCTCCAACGACCTGGAAACCTGAAGATAAAACCAAAGATAATGGTCGGTGCATCGTTGTGGCTTCAGGGAACATTCTGAACTGAGGGAAGTTTAACCTCTGGATCAAAGGTTAGCCTGCTCACAACATTTTGAGCACCATCTACCCCACCTTAAATATAAATGAAGCTTTTGCATGTTTAGATAAAAAAAAAGAAGATATTTAAAACACTTGCAATAAAAGATTCTGAATCTAAATCTGAAGCTCAAAAGAAAAAGGGACAAAAAATGTTTAGTATAAAAAAGTAAACTTGAAAATAAAAAAATACAGTAAAAATGACTTCAAAGAGAAATATATTTAATTTCAATGTAAATATAAGTCAAAGAAAACATTAACTAAAATATAAAATACTTCCTTTTTTAATTTTTTACTTTACTTTTACTTTAATACCCCCCCAAAAAACGTTTGGACATTAAATATTTTTGTATTTAACTACTAATGAATAATACAAATAAGAGCAAAATAAAATGGTTAGTTTTCCATTGAACACATTAATATATGATCAGATTAACATCTTAAGAGCTTTAAAGCGCTCTATAAATATAAATTACTTACTTAAACTTGAATTACTCTCTGTTGAAGAGAGAAAAAAATGGTTTGTGTTTTCGGCCTTGAAAAAATGTTATAATTTTTGTCACCAGTCAAAAACACTAATGAAACTTCATGAAATAGTTAAATGTTGTTTTATTTCACTGGTCACACTGTGTAGTTATAATGTCGGTGTGTGTAAAACTTGAGAGAAATAACTCTGCTTGCAAATATTTTTAGGTTAAAAATTAATGTTTTTATCTCCATGACCAAAAAGAAAAAACTGTCTTCCTCCGATTTCCTCTCCGTTTAAGGTTTGTAAAACTTTATTTCGGTGGTTTTAAAGCCTTTAAGCTGCGCTGGATCGTTTCCTGCCACTTATGTTCATTTAATCCTATTAATTCTTACATAATTAAATCCTAAAACCACTTCACTCTGATCTTTTTCTTCTTATTCAAGTGGCTGAAGTTGAATTTTCTAACATCTTTTGTCTTTTCATCATGGTTTTCTAGTCCAGTGTTCACAGGAAAACCATCAACACGGCCTGTGTTTACATAAATCAAGAATAACTGGATCACATTTCGTCCAACTTGAACATCTCTGAACCATGAATTGAGATAAAAATAAGTTCATCTTTTTTCTTACCAAGCCCGTATTTCACGTCTTTCTTCAGCCGCACTGATGCGATTTCTCTCTCTGGAGACGGTAAGGCGTTGAGTTTTTTCAACAGAGAATCTGATGAAGTAAAAAAAAAAGTTTTTATTAAGAAAGATTAAACCTGGCTCGGTTCTTTTTTTTAAATCAAATCCAGGAGTGGCGTTCAAGAGCGCGTCTGAACGTGCCAACACATGTCTGGTGGTTAATGGACTCCGACACGAGGAATTTAAACCGAGAACGAAAATGAAAAGAAGTCGCTTCAAGCTATTGAATTATTCACTCAAGGCTTGATATTTTATTCAGAAAAACCAACCGAGAAATTCTTCATCTCTAACTAAAAAGAATCAGTGGATTCAGACGATATATATCAAGACTGTTTAGATACAGAAAACTGGTCACCGTTAGTGGAAGCTGTTGTCGATGGAGTTCCAGACGAGCCGTGAATACTGACCCCTGTGGAAAAAAACATATTAATAAATAAATACAATGAATCTACGCTCAGAACATCAACGATCAATGCTAATGCTAATGCTAATATATATACGGTTTGGGTTAGAAAACAGGTTGATGTGCAGGAAACACTGATGTGTATATTTTTGGTAAAATAATGCTTCGAAGTACAGCAAAATAAATGATATTTGTATATTTATTTGAGGGGCCGTCAAGTTAAAATAAGCCAAAATGTGCTTTAATATAAAAATGAAATGAATAAAACATAGTAAAATAAAGACATAACTAATATAACGCAAACAAAAACTTGAACAAAAAAAATATTTAAAGCATTTTATTCAAAAATGATTTCATTAATTCATCTTTGAACTTTGTTCTTTTTATTTGCACTTTGTTCTCGTTTGTTCTTGCTGTGAACTGGAAACCCAATTTCCCGAAGGAGATCTCCAGAGGGATAAATAAAGTCTATATCTATCCATCTATCCATCCATCCATCCATCCATCCATCCATCTATTTCTGCCCTGTGGCCCCTCACAAAAGATACTGTACAAGTAGTGGCCCCTGAGGAACTTTAATTGTTCAACACTGGCTTCAACTGACTGAATATATGGTTCAACATGTCTACAGTGTAAAGTAACAGAGATCATAATAAATGTAAAACATGTTCTAGTGCAAAAAAATAATTAAAAGTAAAATAAAAAAGAACCAAACATGAAGAGATCGTTCATCTGAAGATAAAAAATATTATTCTATGGTTTTTGTTGTTAAGTTAAATAAAAGAAAAACTGACCGACGACATAAGCTTGACCAACATCTTCCGCCGAGGACGAGTCCGACTCTACTCTGGCGACAGGACTGTGGCTCCTGAGGGGGCTCCTGAGGGGGCTCCTGACAGGACTGCTGTGAGCGACGCTGCTGAAAGCTCTGGAATAGAAGCAGAAAGGAGAGATTAAAGGTGGAGTAGATGTTCTTCAAAACGTTGTGAGGAAGTAAGTAAGTAAGTAAGTAAGTAATATTTATTTATATAGCGCTTTTTGAGACCAGGGTCACAAAGCGCTTTAACAATCAAAACAATACTCAAAACAGTACATACTTCAAAGATCAAGACAACACCGAGAACAACACAGGAGTTCGAGAAATTCAAGGAAAAGCCTGAACAAATAGGAAGCTTAAAGTAATGCATAAGTGCCATATAGAATGATTGAATTTCTCGTCTTGTTTCCCGTTCTCTACTGCTTATCCTTGATTAGGTCGAGGGGGCAGCAGCTTCAGCAGGGAGGCCTAGACGTCCGTGACCATAGGTGAGTGAAGGGACGTAGATCGCCTTATGGCTCAGCTCTATTTTTACCACCACTGATCAGTGCTGCATCTGTATAACTGCAGGTGCCGCCCCAACCCACCTGTGGATCTCACGCTCCGTCCTCCCCTCACTCATGAACAAGACCCCAAGATATTTGATTTTTTATTTTATTTTATGGAAATTTCTGTTTGGAAAACTTGAAAACAAAAAAAATCTTCTTTTATTAAAAAGTTGATGTACGTTTTAAATAATTGATTCAAAGAAGCTTGATTATATCGGAAATGCATGATTTATTTGAAATGTTAGTTTATTTTAATTTAACTAATGCTAATGCTAACAGATACGGTTAAGTTAGTAAACAGGTTAGTTTAGAAAACAGTATGTGTTGTATTTTTGTAAAATAATGCTACTAAGTGGAACAAAAATAATGATATTTGTATATTAGTTGAGGGGCCGTCAAGTTAAAATAAGCCAAAAATTGCTTTAATATAAAAAGATAATGAATAAAACATAGTAAAATGAAAAACATAACTAAAGAAAATACACTATATTTAATATAACGCATACAAACACTATTAAAATATAAAAGCATACTTGGAGCTCTCCATCATAACTTTTCTTTATGTCATTTCCTTTGATATTTTTGAAAACAAATTATTTTTTAATTAAAAAGTTGACTTATATATGTTTTTAAATAATTGATTCAAAGAAGCTTGAATATATGAGAAATGCACGATTCATTTGAAATGTTTATTTTAATTTAACTAAACAAAAACAAAACTAATTAAACAATTATTGAATTAACATTTTTTAATTTTTCACTCATTCATTCATTCATTCATTTTCTACCGCTTTATCCCTTATTGGGGTCGCGGGGAGACTGGAGTCTATCCCAGTATCGAAGGCCGAGAGGCGGAGGACACCCTGGACAGGACGCCAGTCTGTCTCAGGACACATAAAGACAGACAACCATTCACACACACACTCATACCTACGGACAATTTCCCCAAGTTCTCAATCAACCTCTGTATATTTTTGGACTGTGGGAGGAAACCGGAGTGCCCGGAGTAAACCCATGTAAACACTGGGAGAACATACTAACTACACACAGAAAGGTCACAAGTTGGCTTAACCTGGAAGTGAACCAGCAACCAGTTCAAAGTTCTGCTGGCTCTGATCCACAAAGATGTTATTGAGTCAAAGCAGCTGAACATGGAGTTGTTGCTGGAGCCACAGACGTAAACAAATGTCTTTGTTACTCACTTGTCCTGCCTGTGCGAGAGCGAACCCGTGTCCGAGCTGCTCCGGTGCTGTGGCTGGAAAGAGTCGGCCCGGTCGGACCGGCTCTGACTCAGCCCGCTGTGAGACAGGCTGCCGTAGGAGTGGCTGGTGTCGTAGTCCGGAGACTCCGGCGTCTGGCCCAGGTTGTGGTGGGAGCGACTCACGGTCCGGGGTCTGGAGAGGGCGGCCGACGCCACCGGGTTGTAGCCCGGGAAGTGAAGGTCGTCCTGCACCAGCACCGGGCCCGACAGCGCGTTGTTGAAGGCCACGTCCGAGTAGGAGATCCTCTTCAGGAGGTCCGGGTTGGAGCGGGTGGAGAGACTGGGAACCAGGCTGCCGGAGCTCAGAGTTCTTGGGACTGTGTCTCCTCCGCTCAGTTGGTCGAGAGAATACTGCCAGTTGGTGAGAGGAGAGTTTTCTGGAGAAGACATTTGAAATCATTGTAACATCAAAGTAAAGTCTTTTTGGATCTTAACTTAATGTGCGACGATTTGAAGGGTCTTTCAGTGAGATGTGTTTGTGTCGTTTGGTTTGTTTTGGTGTCTAAACAAGAAGGATCTGTCTCGCCTGCAAGTTCATACAAAACTCTGCAGCCAGAATTCTGAGCCGCTCTAGTAGAAGAACTCACATTTCTCCTTCAAACTCTTCACTGGCTTCCAGTTTCTTTCAGGATCATTTTAAAATTCTGGTTCTTACTTTCAGATCTATTCATGGTCAGACCTTCCATCAGTGATCTGATCCAGACTTACACCCCAGCTCGGGCTCTGAGGTCTGTGGATCAGAATCTACTGATGGTTCCTGAACTTCAGGACCAGAGGAGAGAAATCCTTCCAGACTGTTGCTCCTAAGCTTTGGAACCATCTCTGTGTTTGATGATCTACTGACTCCTTCAAGAAACATCTCTGTGTTTGATGATCTACCGACTCCTTCAAGAAACATCTGTGTTTGATGATCTACTGACTCCTTCAAGAAACATCTGTGTTTGATGATCTACTGACTCCTTCAAGAAACATCTGTGTTTGATGATCTACTGACTCCTTCAAGAAACATCTGTGTTTGATGATCTACTGACTCCTTCAAGAAACATCTGTGTTTGATGATCTACTGACTCCTTCAAGAAACATTTGTGTTTGATGATCTACTGACTCCTTCAAGAAACATCCGTGTTTGATGATCTACTGACTCCTTCAAGAAACATCTCTGTTTGATGATCTTCTGACTCCTTCAAGAAACATCTCTGTTTGATGATCTACTGACTCCTTCAAGAAACATCTGTGTTTGATGATCTACTGACTCCTTCAAGAAACATCTCTGTGTTTGATGATCTACTGACTCCTTCAAGACACATCTGTGTTTGATGATCTACTGACTCCTTCAAGAAACATCTGTGTTTGATGATCTACTGACTCCTTCAAGAAACATCTGTGTTTGATGATCTACTGACTCCTTCAAGAAACATCTGTGTTTGATGATCTACTGACTCCTTCAAGAAACATCTGTGTTTGATGATCTACTGACTCCTTCAAGAAACATCTGTGTTTGATGATCTACTGACTCCTTCAAGAAACATCTGTGTTTGATGATCTACTGACTCCTTCAAGAAACATCTGTGTTTGATGATCTACTGACTCCTTCAAGAAACATCTGTGTTTGATGATCTACTGACTCCTTCAAGAAACATCTGTGTTTGATGATCTACTGACTCCTTCAAGAAACATCTGTGTTTGATGATCTACTGACTCCTTCAAGAAACATCCCAAGACACTATTATTCTTGCTTTTTTGAGACTCCTGTGTAGGTCTTTTGTGTCTTGATCTTTTAAAGTATATATTTTAACTGTGTATTGTTTTGCTTGTTAAAGCGCTTTGTGACCCTGGTCTAGAAAGATCTTTACAAATAACTATTACTTACTTACATTATTCTTGCAGATACAAACTTTATCTTGGAAGAATTGTTTCCTTTACTTGTGGAGTATTATTTCAAAAGCTGCATAGTATTGTGTTTTTCAAGGCTCGGTACTCGGCGAGACTCCGTAGTATTTTAACTAGAGAACCTGCTGAAGCCCAAGTTAATACATACAATTAAAATTCAATCCAAAGAAATTGTTGATTGAAGTATTAGAAAATATTCTCTGATTATTAAACCAAAAAAAAAATTAAATTGCAAAAAAGTTTCAACATTTGTAATGATTAATTCAATTATTTAATATTCTAATGACAATGATATATTTGCTTGCTCACAACGTTTTGTTGAGCATTTACCCCACTTTTAACTACATTTTAACTAAACTTTTTTGTTTAATATTTCATTAACATGCAGTAAATGTTTAAATCTGTATTTCGTAGTTTGGTTTCCCTTAAAATCCATTCTATATATTATTAATACATTTTTATAAAAAACACTTTAATCTTTGAAATTTGATTTATTTACATTTGTTTAATTTGTTATATTTCGTACTGAATCATAAACACCACAAAAAGAAATACTGAAAAAAGTGTTGTTTCTACTGAACCAGAGATGTACGTTTCTTGATTGTGATTCTGTTTACCGAGGTCCTGCAGCTCCTGGTTCTTCTGCCGGGCCTTCATCTGCAGGTGGAACTTGTGCTGGTCCGAGCAGAGCTGCAGGAGATACTGACAGGTTCTGTTGCTGTCCGTCTGGAACAGATGCTTGATCCCGTCTGAGGTGTTCTGGAGGCAGATCTTCTTCTTCTGCAGGATGGAGCAGACGAGTGGAAAACATTTGAAAAACTGATTTTTCAGGATTTATATTTTATTTATTTATTTTTTTTAACTTACAGCGAAGGAAATCTTCTTGGTCTCCCTCCAGGGGAATCGCAGCACCGGAGTCCGGTTTCCATTCAGGACCTCAAAGATGAGGACGCCTTTAGTGTAGACCCCCAGCATGATTCCCGTCTGGGATCGCTTCTCAGGGAGAACCCGGTGGAAGTGGACCCCGTACTCGGGCAACTTCTGGCTCACCTTTTAGAGCAGACATCGCATGACATGATCAGAATCTTTGAAATTTTGACATTTTTGTTTTATGTACTATTGAAATACTATGTATTTTATCATTAAATTTAAACTTCTATTTTCAAAATGTAAGCTATTTTACTACACATAGATATTCTAATTACAATAATAAAAAAATTATCAAATTTCCGGTGTTGGTACAATAGTGCAAACAATTCTATCCTTTTTTTTAAGCATTAAAAACGTTGATTTTGAGTTTAAATGTAATTATAAAATTACCTCCTTTAATGTACAAATTACTGAATAAAATTATTAAAATGATACAAATTCAGATTGTCCATGAAATCTTCCGATGACTGTGATGTATTTCAATGATTTCCTGCCTCCTGTTCACCTTGAGAAACTCAAACTCAGCTTCTGATTCAGTTGCTCCAAAGTAGTTGCTGTGAAGTTTGGGAAGTTCCTCCTTCAGGGTCGGCTGGTCCACCTTATCCAGGACAGTGGCCGGCAGGTAGTGCTCCAGTCTGAAGTACGTCTTTCCGTGAAGCTGCGAGGAAAGAAAATACATTTATTTTGTGTTTTTTATCCTTTACAGTTGAGTTTTCTACTGTTTTATTTCACACACAAACACACAATTAAATGAAACCCAACATTCTACTACATGTACAATCATTCTCTTTATATCAAACACTTAAATGTGAATCCATTCTTCAAATGTATTTGACTTTATCTTAAGACATATTTTCTTATAAACAAACAATATTTGACTGTATTGATAAAGTATTTCAATGTAGAATTTAATGCTGCAAAGATATTTTCAATTATTATTGATGGGCAGAATTGTTGTAATTATTGGTATATAGTTCATCCATCCATCTATATATCCATCTATATATCCATAAATATATATATATATATATATCTCCATATATATATATATATATATATATATATCCATATATATATATATATATATCCATATATATATATATATATCCATATATATATATATATATCCATATATATATATATATATATATATCCATATATATATATATATATCCATATATATATATATATATATATCCATATATATATATATATATATATATATATATATATATCCATATATATATATATCCATATATCCATATATATATCCATATATATATATATATATATATATATATATATATATCCATATATATATATCCATATATATATATCCATATATATATATATATATATATATATATATATATATATATATCCATATATATATATCCATATATATATATCCATATATATATATATATATATATATATATATATATATCCATCCATCCATCTATATATCCAGCCATACATACATATGTACAGTATATATATTATATCCATCCATCCATCCATCCAGCCATATATCCATCTATCTATCTATCCATCTATAAATCCATATATATATATATACATCCATCCATCCATCCATCCATCTATATATCCATCCATCTATCCATCTATCCATCTATCTATATATCCATCCATCTATCCATCTATCTATATATCCATCCATCTATCTATATATCCATCTTTCATGCAATAATGAAGAATAAATTACGGCCATTTTATTAAAAGTACCAAAACAAAAGCTGGTGTTTGAAGTCAAGTATTTACAGCATAACAAGCTACTTATTCGACAGAAAGACACGTTACCTCTGGTTGATAATCACCAAACTCTGCCTGTAGAGCCAACGAAGCCAACAACATGGCGTTCTCTGTGTCGCAGCGAGTCCTCTCCTCCAGGACATCCTTCCTCAGCTGCAGGTAGTACTGATGTTTGGTCATAGCATGTCTGCAAATACAAGTATAAATATTTGTATACTTAACTTTCATCGTCAAGTCAGAGGCAGTATCGTCGATCAATGTATTTTAAAAAAACAGTCAAAGAACTCACTGTATGAGATTGGCATCCTCCAGGAAAAACTTGATGCGTAAGAAAAGGTTAAAGGGTAAATCGACTTTCTTCTTTTTAGCGTCATCCTTCCATCCGTCAGGAGCCACGCGAGATAACTTCCCATCGGGGTCCACGAAGAAAAACTCATCATCTATAGGAGAGTCGTAAAGAACTCGTTACTATGACTTCTGAAGAACTAGAACGAATATCATTTACACTCTACAAACAAGGACAAAAAGAAGAGGACGAATATCATTTACACTCGTGAGACAAACAAAGAAGAGGACGAATATGAACAAAGACAGACAGAAAAAGACAGAGGCAGACGAAGTCAAACCAATATAAAAAGACAAAGATATACGAAGACAGAACGAGACAAACAAAGATAGACAAAGACAGAGAGACAGACAAAGATAGACGAAGACAGAACGAGACAAACAAAGATAGACGAAGACAGAACGAGACAAACAAAGATAGACGAAGACAGAACGAGACAAACAAAGATAGACGAAGACAGAACGAGACAAACAAAGATAGACAAAGACAGAGAGACAGACAAAGATAGACGAAGACAGAACGAGACAAACAAAGATAGACGAAGACAGAACGAGACAAACAAAGATAGACGAAGACAGAACGAGACAAACAAAGATAGACGAAGACAGAACGAGACAAACAAAGATAGACAAAGACAGAGAGACAGACAAAGATAGACGAAGACAGAACGAGACAAACAAAGATAGACGAAGACAGAACGAGACAAACAAAGATAGACGAAGACAGAACGAGACAAACAAAGATAGACAAAGACAGAACGAGACAAACAAAGATAGACGAAGACAGAACGAGACAAACAAAGATAGACGAAGACAGAACGAGACAAACAAAGATAGACAAAGACAGAGAGACAGACAAAGATAGACGAAGACAGAACGAGACAAACAAAGATAGACGAAGACAGAACGAGACAAACAAAGATAGACGAAGACAGAACGAGACAAACAAAGATAGACAAAGACAGAGAGACAGACAAAGATAGATGAAGACAGAACGAGACAAACAAAGATAGACGAAGACAGAACGAGACAAACAAAGATAGACAAAGACAGAGAGACAGACAAAGATAGACGAAGACAGAACGAGACAAACAAAGATAGACGAAGACAGAACGAGACAAACAAAGATAGACAAAGACAGAGAGACAGACAAAGATAGACGAAGACAGAACGAGACAAACAAAGATAGACAAAGACAGAGAGACAGACAAAGACACGGATGGACGAAGACAGAAAAAGAGAAAGGTAGACAAAGACAGATAAAAAAGAAAGAGACGGACAAAGATGGACAAAAACAGATAAAGAAAGAAAGACAAACAAAGATAGATGAAGACAGATAAAAAAGAAAGAGACAGACAAAGATGGACAAAAACAGATAAAGAAAGAAAGACAAACAAAGATAGATGAAGACAGATAAAAAAGAAAGAGACAGACAAAGATGGACAAAAACAGATAAAGAAAGAAAGACAAACAAAGATAGATGAAGACAGATAAAAAAGAAAGAGACAGAAAAAGATGGACAAAGACAGAGAGAGAGACAAAGATAGACAAAGCCAGATAAAGAAAGAAAGAGACAAAGATCGACAAAGACAGATAAAGAAAAAAGGAGACAGATGAAGATGGACGAAAACAGATAAAGAAAGAACGAGAAAGACAGGGATGGACGAAGACAAAAAGAAAGAAAGACAGACAGACAAAGATAGATGAAGACAGATAAAGAAAGACACAGAGAAAGATGGACAAAGAAAAAAGAAAGAAAGAAAGAGACAGACAAAGACAAATACAAAAAGAAAGAGACAGACAAAGACAGAAAGAGAGACAAAGATAGACACAGACAGATAAAGAAAGAAAGATGGACAAAGAAAAAAGAAAGAAAGAGACAATAACAGACGTAAACAGAGAGAGACAGATGGACATAAATGAAGACAGACGTCTTCACTGAGACACACACCTTTAAGGTAAGCCAGACCGAAGAGATGATGCTCAACAAGCCCAATGTGGGCAACAACCATATCCAGGACGTCTTTACACATGGCCTTGACGTCACAGGTGAGCTCCAGCTTCTGTCCGTTCAGCAGGATCACTCCCACCTTCCTCTGCACCTCCTCCACCTTCCCTCGCTTCTTCAGGGCGGAGAGAGACATTCAGCATTGATGGAGGAACTATTGTAAAGATTGTTCTCACCATGATGGACGAGGGGACGGACAAGCTGACGCTCGGCTCACTGGCCATCTTCACGAACTCTGGCCCGTGATAGGTCTGAAGACACAGTTACACTCATGAAGGAACATACTATGAACCTCCATAAAGAAACAAATTCCTTGTGTTGTCTCAGGGTCAAAGTGACCCTAAGGCTCGGAAACAAATGTGTTTGTGGTATCCCTTGTGTTGTCTCAGGGTCAAGATGATCCGAAGGACTAAAAATGAATGTGTTTCTGGCATCCCTTGTGTTATCTCAGGGTCAAGGTGACCCTCTGGCCCGACAACAAATGTGTTTGGGGTATCCCTTGTGTTATCTCTGGGTCAAAGTGAACCGAAGGCCAGAAAACAAATGTGTTTGTGGTATCCCTTGTGTTGTCTCTGGAACAAAGTGAACCGAAGGCCAGAAAACAAATGTGTTTGTAGTATGCCTTGTGTTGTCTTTGGAACAAAGTGACCCGAAGGCCAGAAAACAAATGTGTTTGGGGTATCCCTTGTGTTTTTTCATGGTCAAGGTGAACCAAAGGCCCGAAAAAAACTGTGTTTGTGGTATCCCTTGTGTTGTCTCTGGGTCAAGGTGCACGACCTACCTGGCTTCCAGAAATAGAGTCCTGAGATAACACAAGGGATACCACAGACACATTTGTTTTCCGGGCCACCTTGACCCTGAGATAACACAAGGGATACCACAGACACATTTGTTTTCGGGCCTTGGGGTCACCTTGACCCTGAGATAACACAGAGGTTAACTGGTGTGAAGACATGAAGATCTACTCTAGTTTACGATGCTCTGCACATCAACACTCGTAAGAACCTTGAGTTTGCGAACTGGCGGAGAGGAACTGTAGAGCTGGTCCTGGAGGTCCACCACAGAGGCCCGGGACGGAGCCAGGACGTCTTCCACCGCGTAGAGGTTTGCCCTGGACAGCCTTTTAGCAAGATGTGCCTGAAGCCTCTGGACCTCCTCCTCCTGCTTCTGAAGGAGAAGCTCAGCTCCTGCCAGACCCTCATCGGCTGCTCCTTCATATTGCCTGAGAGACGTCGAGTTTATTCTGAAGGATTCTATCATGTTTTTTCATTAGCTGGTCATAATAACAACAGTTACATCATTATTTATTTAATTGAAATGTTGTTGTTTTTAAGCTTTTTAATGTTTTGTATTATATCTTTCAGCCAATGATGGTGTTGTTATTATACCAACATTTATATATTCAATATAAAAGGCTCTGAATAAGAAACAAAAAATGAATTTAGAAAACTTTTTTTGAAAGACCAGCTGATGGGTAGAATGAGTAGAATTTAACTCACAATAATATATATATATATATATATATATATATATATATATATATTTAGAAACAAATTAAGAAATAGAAAAACAGGAATGCAGCCAGTAATAGTACAGAGCCCCGCGGGGTAATACTACGGAGGCCAATGAAGTAATACTACGGACCCTGCAGTGTAATACTACAGAGGCCAATGAAGTAATACTACGGACCCTGTGGAGTAATAGTACAGAGCCTCACGGAGTAATACTTATGAGCCTTGCGGAGTAATACTACAGAGCCTCGCAGAGTAGTAGTATAGAGCCCCATGGAGTAATACTATAGAGCCTTGCAGAGTAAAACGGAGTAATAGTACAGAGCCCCGCGGAGTAATAGTACAGAGCCTCACGGAGTAATACTTATGAGCCTTGCGGAGTAATACTACAGAGCCTCGCAGAGTAGTAGTATAGAGCCCCATGGAGTAATACTATAGAGCCTTGCAGAGTAAAACGGAGTAATAGTACAGAGCCCCGCGGAGTAATAGTACAGAGCCTCGCGGAGTAGTAGTACAGAGCCCCGCGGAGTAATAGTACAGGGTCTCGCGGAGTAGTAGTACAGAGCCCCACGGAGTAATAGTACAGAGCCTCGCGGATTAGTAGTACAGAGCCCCGCGGAGTAATAGTACAGAGCCTTGCGGAGTAGTAGTACATAGCCCCGCGGAGTAATAGTACAGAGCCCCGCGGAGTAATAGTACAGAGCCCCGCGGAGTAATAGTACAGAGCCTCGCGGAGTAGTAGTACAGAGCCCCATGGAGTAATAGTACAGAGCCTCGTGGAGTAGTAGTACAGAGCCCCATGGAGTAATACTACAGAGCCTTGCAGAGTAAAACGGAGTAATAGTACAAAGCCTCGCAAAGTCATACTATGGAGCCCGGCGGACTAATACTACGGAGTCTCGCAGAGTAATGCTACGGAATTATTTGATTAAATTACTCAATATCAACTTCAATATAGAAAGTATTGAATTCAATTATTCAATAATGTATGCAATATTTGTATATTTTTCTAAACAAAATATTCAAAGTTTTAAGTTGTATAAATAGTTTTCATGGCACTGATGCACAAAGAACGATCTCCACTTAGAGGACGATTTAAGGACAGAATGAAGTGTTTATCAGTTACTCAGTTATCGAGAAATCAAACCAAGAAAATACTCAGAGGTTCCGACTCTTTACAGTCAACATCATCCTGGTTACGTCACTGCTCTGACCTGGATTCAGGAAAAGCTGATCCTTTTTTTTTTAATGACACTTGTTCGTCCTTCTTTATTGTCCAGTGAAATCATCATGTTTCTACACTGTAATCTCATCCCTTCTTCTTATATAATCTGTGTTGACCTGCTCCTTGTCGGCCTGTCAATCATGTTAGTACAGAGAAGCAGAAAACGAGTTGGATTGAGTCACTACAGTAGACCAGAGGGAAATTACAACCTCTGATCATCTGCATTTATTTACGCGAGTTTAAAAATGATTGATTTTCACGATTGTTTAATAATACTTTAGCCACTAAATTTACAAATATATGTATTTAATATTTGATTTAAATTTCTTGCAATAAATTGTTCTCCTTAATCTAATTGTATTTAATAATGTACTAACAACAATATATTCAAGCATGATACAAAAATATATTAGGTTTAAAATAAAAAGTTACTTTTAAATATAGTGCAGAGATATTTAATCATTTTCACGAAAATTAATTTCTTGTTTTTGAATTTAATTTTTTGGAAGAATATTTTTCTTTAATAAGGTTTGCTTTACCACCTTTTTATTGATTAATTTCAACAACCTTAAAATGAATTTTAAACGTTAGACTTTCATGTCATAGCCTCACACAAAAGTAACTGTAAAGTAAATTAAGGAAATAGCCTTCGATATTCATCCTTTTTGGTCAGTTTTCTTCACCTTTGAAAGATGCTTTCACAAGTTTTTCTTAATCAAAAACGGCATCACAGCTCTATGTTGCATGGACCATCATGAGCTCGACCCCGAGGCGTCATACGACTGACCACAGGTGTGACCAGCAGTCTTGCTCACCTGTGTCGGTGAAGGTTGTGACTGGACAGCGAGAGGCCGTCGTGCTCTGATGAAAGTGCCAACTGAGACCCGAACCTCTTCGCTTCGCTGGGCTTTTTACCTGCAAACAAATATTACAATAATGAAAACACTACTAGACTTTTTGAGCGATACTAGAGCTAATACAAGTTGATAAGGTTTCATGCATAAAGTGCACTGCATGCCGAGTAATAGTTTGGAGCCCACAGAGTAATACTACGTAGCCCCGCGGAGTAACACTACTGCTCCACGTAGAGTAATACTACTGCTCCTCGTAGAGTAATACTACTGCTCCTCGTAGAGTAATACTACTGCTCCTCAAGTATTAATACTACTCCTCCTCACCTATTAATACAACTGCTCCTCGTAGAGTAATACTACTGCTCCTCGTAGAGTAATACTACTGCTCCTCAAGTATTAATACTACTCCTCCTCACCTATTAATACTACTGCTCCTCGTAGAGTAATACTACTGCTCCTCAAATATTAATACTACTCCTCCTCACCTATTAATACTACTGCTCCTCGTAGAGTAATACTACTGCTCCTCAAATATTAATACTACTCCTCCTCACCTATTAATACTACTGCTCCTCGTAGAGTAATACTACTGCTCCTCGTAGAGTAACACTACTGCTCCACGTAGAGTAATACTACTGCTCCTCGTAGAGTAATACTACTGCTCCTCGTAGAGTAATACTACTGCTCCTCACGTATTAATACTACTGCTCCTTGCGTACTACTGCTCCTCTTGTATTAATACTACTGCTACACTCGCCTATTAATACAATTGCTCCTTCTGGAGTAATTCTACTACTCCTCACGTATTAATACTACTGTTCCTCGCATATTAGTACTACTGCGGTGTACATCGCGGAGTAATACTACAAAGTCTTTCTTAGCAATACTACGCAGCTTAGCGGAGTAATACTACAAAGCATCGCGGAGTAATACTACAGAGCCCCCTGGAGTAATACTATGGAGCCTCGGAGAGTAATACTACACAGCTTAGCGGAGTAATACTACAAAGCCTGTGGAGTTATACGTTGCGATGCTGTCGAGTTATACTACTGAGCCTCACTGTGCAGCAGAGCCTCTCAGAGAATTAGTACAGAGCTTTGCGAAGTAATACTATGGGGCCTCGCAGAGAAATAATATGGAGCCTTGTGGAGTAAAACTATGAAGTCTCCTGGGGCAACACTACACTGCTCCGAGTACTAATACTACGGAACCTGGTGGAGGAATACTCCAGAGCTTTAAGGAGTAATACTGGGGCCCCTAGCAGATCAATACTATGCACCGTTTACTTGAGTTAAGAAAATGTACACAGTGACACCTCTAACTATTGTTGAAGGTTACCTTGTCTGTAGTCTGGATCGGACGAGGCGACTGAAGGACTCTCACTGGATGAACTGTAGTCACTGAGGTACCTGTTGTGAGTGAGGACTGGTTCTGAGGAACAGAAGAGGAGAAAAGTCAGTTTCTCTCTTTTTAATAACTGTAGAGAAGATCTTTGGAAGTTTATCAGTTCCATCGGAATATTGAATTTGAAATGGAAAAATATATTTTTTATTATATCATATTTTACTATAATATTAACTGGTTTAAAATCGGTTTTTTTATTGAATAATTGAATTCAATCATTACAAGGTGTTGATTTTTTTAGTTTTTTAATAATTGTGTTTAAAAAAATCTTCAAAATCAATGAACACAGAGTTTGATATCCTTATAATATCCCTTATTTTTTGTCAAATTAAATTTTAAGATGTTGGTATGAGGTATAACTATTTAATATTGAATTTAAAAATACTACGAATTAAACGTATATAATTTAGAGCAGAAAAAAATATGATTGGATCAGAATATTGAACTTTATGTGTAAATAATAATTATTTAATTTAAACTATTCGAATTCTATCACTTAATTAGTTAAAAGAAAATCAAACTTTAAATTTAGAAAGTAAAATAATTTCTAAATAATAATTAAATGCTTAAAAAACTAAACAACATTTCCATAAATATTTGAAATGTTAAATTCAACCATCAGATATTCTGAAGGTACTAATATACTTCCATAGAGATCTGATAAAAGTAAAACCATGCACACTGGAGTGTTAAAGTTAACTTGTTTGTCCTTCAATAAATACAAAACAAACATTACGTTGTGTTACAATAAATACTGTCTAGAGTAGATGGTTTGAAAAAATGCGACACAAATAAACCGAGACACAAGTTCTGACCATGCAGTTTTGTCAAAGAACAAACCATTGTTACCGACATTCACACGTGCACTGAACACACTTAAAAAAAAAAACACCACGTTCGCAAAACGTTTCACCAAAACTTGAAAGTCCTGCTCCACAGTATCAGTGTTGGCGACACGACAAGAATGAAAACTATTCTCATCCGTCATTGTTTCTGCTCTTAAGTTTCTGTCTGAAGTACAACGTGTCCATCAAACCACTTGAACACTTAACTGTCAACCACTCAAAGATGTTTTGCAGCGAGAGTCAGTCTTTGAATTTTGCAAATATCATGAAAACAAAAGAAATACAAACTAAAAATGATCATGCATTGATACTAACAACAAGTGTTAGTTTATAGGAAGTGAATCATGATATTTAAGAGCCGATATCTACAGATGTTCCACGGTTTTCTAGTTATAACCAAGATCTTAAATAAATCGTTTTGATATTGTACCAAAATAGTGCGTTTTTTGCATTCCATATTTTAGTTTATGTTAGTCACATGACGCACACAAAAGCTACGATCTGATGGTTGTTTGAAGAAGAAAAAATGATGGTTTTATCATTTTTATCCGTTTAAAAAATGAATTAAAACATTATAATGATATCTAACAAACTAAACCTAGACTTTTTCCACAAAAAAGAGAGAAAAAACAAGCTACAGACTCTTTACAGGCTAAATTAATATTAATTTAAAGTTATATCAGGGAAACAGAAGATGTTTCCAACCATAAAAAAGACTGAATATGTGCCGATTGAAACATTTAAAATTGAGCAACTAACTTTATTTTTTTCACCACCTCACTTGATAAGACAATATGAAAACTACACTCATCAAAAAAACATAATAAATTCCGAACCAGAAATGTGATAGTGACAGTGAAAATTTTTATTTCAATTTTTTTTTATAAATTATTAACACTAATTCTAAATATACATTTGTAGAAAAGTTTTTAATGTATAACTTGATCGAAAGTCAAGCTGGAGAGTTTTACTGTGAGGGGGGAAAACATCAATGTTGAAATGTTACTTAGTGGGGCTTTAAATCATTTTAGAACTAGATAAATGATAAAGATGTTTTTCTATATCATGATTATTTTCGTCTAATTTTTACAAACATTCCGTTTCCGACAAGAGTTTATCGGCAATTTATTTAATGGAGAGTTTATTTTCAGGAAGTATATTAGGGCCTTCAGAATATTGATCTCTCACCATTTTTATTTAAAAGTTTTTAAAACATTTAAAAGTATTATTATTATTTAAATATTAATTATATTAGGTATATTTAAATGTTATTAAATGATAAAAATGTATTTTTTTTGTTGTTGTTGTTTTTTTAATAATTGACCAAGAAAATAAATTGATAATAAATGTTTTTTTAATACACAGAGAATTAACTTTTGATATCCCTAAAAACTATATTATAGATTTAATACTTCTTAATTCATAGCTTTTTGAATTCAATATGTAAAAAAAAATAAAGGTTTGATCAAGTAGCTCAGTACTCTGTTAGTGTTTATATTATATTATATTAACATTTTTATATTGAATTCAAAAAGCTACCAATTAAAAAATATTGAATATAAAAATATATATTTCTTAATTATCATAATTATAATATCAAATTATATGTAAAGATCATTTTAATTATGTTTTTAATTAATTCAACCTTTAAATAAAGGAATAATTTAATCAAATTATAAAATAAATAATTACATGTTTAAAACAAAACAACATTTGAATAAAAGTTAAATAAATAAATAATATATTTAACCGTTCAATGTTCCAACGTCACTGATAAACTTCCACATTATTTCAAATTATATTCAAATTGAATTCCTTGTGTATGAAATCAACTTCTAAGATCCGCTCATTCCAAGTATTTCACGAGATAACATGAAAATCCCTAAATCTGTGGCGTTTCCCTCCTTCTCGCCAAATAACTTGTGATCAATTCTTCTGCGACAGAATCACCAGGAAAACATTAACTTGATTTTTTTTCCAGGATCACAATTCGCAGAAACGTTGGTTCCGTCAGGAGAAACGAAAGCCAAACATTCTGGAGCGTCACAGATCGACTTCCTAAACCCTGGAAAAGTTCAATCACGTTTGGAATTCCCTCGTCACGGCGTCTTTGTGTCGAGGACGGACATGCGCTTCATGCAAACACTCGTGCACGCACACACACACACACACACACACCCACAGGGTCATCAGTCAGACGTCAGGACCACACACGGTTCTGAGCCAGACTTTATGTGTCAGTGGGTGAAACCTGAGAACACTGACCACTGCTGCGCCATCACTTTCCTGCAGGAAAGAACAGAAAGGGTAAGAGAGGAGGAGGAAGAGGGAGAGAGAGAAAAAAAAGTCGCTGCTGCCAAACAACACAAGCAGGAGGCCTCGCAAGTAACTCTGGGTTTGGATTGTGAGTCTGTTCAGGGAAACAGCTGCGATGATTGTCCTGAAACCAGTTCACACGCGTGTGTCAGCGCTTTAACACGGATCAGTGAGTCACGCTTCCGTAAACACAACATCCACTGTCGACTGGTGTCTAATCAAGAATCCAAACTCCTTCAAAAACATCGTTATTCTGGATGAAATCATTCAAAAAAATGGTGAGTTCCTGGAATAAAAAAGCCACAACGAGGGGAAAACGATGTTGTTGGTCGATTTTCTCACTAGACTTGAGAGGCAGCTGCTGGAGAAACAGAGGTCGAAGATGATGAGGTCAGCGAGGAGGACGGGGCGGGGGGGTAAGGGTGTGTATTGACAAGAAAAATAGTTGAGTCAGGTCAGATAAGGCTCTCCCTTGAAGATTGACACTCAAATATTATATTATTTCAATAAATAACTGCATTATTTTAATTTAAATTTTGTTTGTTTTTTATACCTTGTGTTATCTCAGGGTCAAGGTGACCCGAAGGCCGTGAAAACCAATTGCACGAATAAAAAACAAAATGATGCACTAATCAAAACACATAGTTTCAGTCTTTGGGTCAACTTGACCCTGAGGTAACACAAGGAATACCACAAACACATTTGCTTTGGGGCCTTTGGGTCACCTTGACCCAGTCATAAAATGTTGGATAGCACTTACACATTTGTTTTCAGGCCTTCGTGTCACCTTGACCCTGAGATTAACATATATAAATATAATAGTAGAAGTATATAATTAAATTTAAAAAAAATATATTGTTTTGTTTATTTTACACATAGAGTTAAAGGCTGCAAATTAAAAATGATTAAATTAAAAAAATGTATTTTTCAATTACTTGAATAAGAATATCAAACTATGTGTAAAAGAAATGTAATTTAGAAAATATTGGACTTTTAAAATGAAGTTATAAAAAAATACAACACAACATTTGTATATTGAATTTAAAAGGATACATAAAAAAAGACCAGTTTTTAGGGCGTGAGGCAGGGGGACACCCTGGACAGAAAGCCATATTTTTTTAATTTTGTTAAAAATAGGTCTAACTGAAATAATACTTACAACAGCCTGAATATTTGCATGTGAATTGAAAATACATTTTTAAACAATTTAAGGAGAGCTTTTGAATATCAACAGAGTATCGTTGAAGAAAAATATCGCAATAATTTAATTGTATCACCATTTTCTTTACACACCTATAGGTGAGCTTATCTCTGGAGCGGAGCTGCTTATTGATACCAACAGGATAATCTCCCAAAGCTCTGGTGTGTGACCGAGATGAAACCACCGTGTTTGTGTGGAGCATGTGATCAGCGATATTCCCTGAGAAATGTTGCCTTCCATGGTCGCAGTCACATGACAGGAAGAAGCTACTACAGCATGTGTGACGGCGCTCCACGACTCCACTGCTCTGTAATTAGAATCCAACTCTTGGAAGCCCTCGAAGCAGTGACTCATATATTCTGTGTAAGAACGACTGCCCGGCAGCCACCGGAGATCCTCGGGGGGAACGTCCAGCTCACGGAGCAGAGGAAGCCCGACTCGTAACTTCATTAGAACGACAAAAACAACCGTGTTTGTATGGTTTATGGAAGCAGGAAGTCGTCGCTCTGGACTTGTTATAAATGCTGGGATCTGAACCACATTATTTTGCTACATGAGATTTTAATGTTTGAAACCAAACCACAACAAAGATGCTTTTAGTTTCCAGCTCGACTCTCGACGAAAGAAATTATGAATCATTGTTGGCGACAACAATAACATCACACCTATTTTAAGACAGGAATATCATTAAGATTTGTGCCATAAATAGACACGAACCACATGTAAAAACCATGTTATTAACCTTTTATGACACATTTGTGAACCAAGAGTTTGATCAGTTTTTCATTGAACGTCACAATCAGTAATAATAATAATAACCTGATCGACCTTTATCTGGTTTTATCTCTCGCTTTGGAACATCAAGTCCAGGAGTTATTCACTGAATTGAAGAGTAAATAATAAAAACATCATTAAATCAATAAAATAAATGTTAATACAATTAAAACAGTATTTAAATTCATAAAATCAAGAATATTAAAATTATAAACCAGTTTTGGGATACAGAGTAGAACAATAGAACAATATACAGTTAAACAGATTTATTTAAATGATCCATTATGAAGTAATTTAAATAAAACATATGACGTATATACAATTTAACTATGTCAAAACAACAATAAAACTTCATGTCACAGTCATTTGTGACACAAGTGTTAAGAGATTGTGTTTAATTCAAACTGTTGATCCGTTAACACTTAAGTTATTTATTTATTTAACACTTAAACTTGTCATTTATTCATTTATTTATTATTCCATTGTACTTAAATATTGCATTTCTATTTAATTCACGAGTGTATCGTTGTTGTTTTTTTATATTATTTAATTCATCCTTTATTTTATCCACAGTACCACAAATAATTCGGTTGTTTTTAAAACACTGGCATTAAAACTGATTCTGATCTGATTTTAATTTATTTCAAAAAAAGAAAAGGTAATATATTTGTGCTTAAAATACCTTAAACCAGGGGTGAATGAAGTTTAATATTATTTATCTGTGTTTCTTTCCTTTAACATCAGTTTGACTCTTGTTGAAAGTCTCTGTATAAATGTTGACATCTATAATCTCTTTGTTATTTCATCTTAAACAATACATTTAAATCTCACCATATCAGCATGAATTTTTAAATGACTTGACAGGCAGTTTTTAAGTTTGTAACTTTGTTTTAAAGCCAAAATGAGTCCAAACATCAGCTTTAAAAGCCGCTGGACTCTGGTGTATTCTTTCTTTTTCCCTCATTGTCAACTAGTGGCCGGAGGTTTAATTACACCACACAAATGAATCAATGCTGTGCTTTGATTAAAATAAAAACATTGAACGATGGTCTTTTATACACACACTATTGAAATATAATTATAAATAATAACAACAACAACAACTATATATATATATATTATTTGATACAGTATCAGTAGAAAATATTGCGATATATTGTATCAATATTTTCTTAAACCCCTATTAGAGAATATCATTCTCAAGCCATTAATGATTGAATATATGACACAGTAGACAGTTCTAGACAGAGTAGACTCCTGGGCCAATATTTAAACAGATAAAAACATCGTGGACATGTGTGTCAAATGATCTATAGCTGCTGTATCTCCTTTAGATGTATTTACAAGCCTGTTTTACTATCTATCCAGTCCACACACTGGGACCACGAGACAAAGTTGTTTTTGAAAAGAAGAAGTGATGTGGCGACCAATTTAAAACTCATTGGATCCTTTCAATTATCAGTCCACACTATAAAACAACATTGCTTGTGTACCGTGTGTGTCTTTTCACACATGTACACAATGTACAGAATCCCAGCTCCGTTCAAATTTAGAGCGACGTCTTTGTTGCTATTTTCAACAAATAAAGTGAATTAAAACGACATATTAATGCAGACCTGGTGAAGACAAGTCCTGCTTCACACAAAATAAAACAAAGAAAAATTGTCAAGAAACTGGCGCTACATATCAGGGTACTGCGCCAATGTTATAATATATTGCAATATATTGTGGTACAATAGGAACAAGGATATATTGACTAAGTCGTAACTGATGTTTGGACATAATTTGGTTTTAAAACCAATCAAAGCAGCTTTGAAACAGCTGGTGTCGACTGTATCCTCTTGTCCTCAGACTGAAACTTTGGCTAAAGGATATATCCGTAGTAATGTCGAGTACTTGACTCTGGTGTTGTAGTATTTACAGACCACATGACTCTTGACTTGCTAAAACATTATAAAACTAAACAACAGAATAAAAAATAATGCCTAAAGTATTTATAGAAACGTAACTTTTCATTTCACTCTGGTGTTGTGATAGTGTAGAAACAAGTATATATGTGTATTATTGTCCAGTACTTGACTCTGGTGTTGTGATAGTGTAGAAACAAGTATATATGTGTATTATTGTCCAGTACTTGACTCTTGACGAAGTCGTAACTGCTTTCATTTGTTTTGAAACCAAAATATGTCCAAACATCAGCTTTAAAAGATGCTGGAGTCACTGTATCCTCTCGTCCTCAGACTGTTCCTTTGTCTAAAGGATATATTTATAGTGTTGAGTATTTGATTCTGGTGTTGTAGTATTTACAGACCACATGACTCTTGACGAAGTCATAACTGCTATCATTTTTTTTCAAACCAAAATATGTCCAAACATCAGCTTTAAAAGCTGCTGGAGTCACTGTATCCTCTCGTCCTCAGTCATCAACCAGAATAGCGTTTGGAAGTTTAGTTACAACACTAAAATGAACGTTGTGAATATTTGCATCTTAAATGAATGTTTTTTTTAATTATTTATGAAAACTAAACCATGAAAGAACTCAAAACCAAATACTTTCACTTTCATCTCTCATGAAAGGAAAAGAGGAGTAAACTCACCATCCACCGCTTGTCTGAGCACCTGAAGTTTCCTCTGTTTCTCTTTAATCCGGTCGTAGGCGTTGGCGAGGCCAGAGCCGACGGACTGGGCCGAGCCGTGATGAGGCTTCCTGCTCTTCAGTCCGCCGAACTCCGGGTACAAAGGCTGCGTCTCCCTGGACACCCTCAGCGGGTTCCGACCCACCGAGTGGGTGCTGAGGGCGGTGCTCCCCCTCCTGGCGTCCTCCAGAGCCCCGAAGCGCAGCGCCTCGGGGTCGATGCAGGCCAGGTCCACGGAGGACGCCCACGTCTTCCTGGCCTTGCTGGGCCCCCGGTCCACGGTGTGGAACGGGAGAGAGCGTCGGTCCAGTTCTACGGGCCGGCCCTTCTGCTGCGGGTGCAGCGGGTGCAGGTAGGGGTAGGAGTGCTGGTGCTGGAGGGACGGGGGGCTGGAATATAGGTCACCGGGGGAGTTCGGGTAATAGTCAGGCGAGGGATAGTGGGGCGGCATCCTGTCGTCTCCCTTCAACAGTTCCTGGATGGGAAGCGACCCCATGGATCGACTGAGTCCCCGGTTGAGGGCCGACTGCTGCTCTTGGGTCCTGGCCTTGTAGCGCTCCAGGACCCTGGAGGCGGCACTTCTCCCTGAGGGCGGAGAGAAGAGGATACATTTTAATCTTGAACATGGGTTTGATGGTTTTAATCACTTTAGTCAAGATATCATTGTCTGTCTTTAAGCAAATTAAATAAAACAATGAAAGCATTTTCTTTTTTTTTTTTAAAGAGAAAAAATGTACTTGATAATAAATAAACAAAAATTAATGTCAACTTTAAAAGCGTTTTTATGGAAGTATATCAGTGCCATCAAAATATTCAATGGTTGAATTTAACATTTCGATTCATTTTCGGGGAAAAATCAAATTCAATAGTTTCTTAATTGAAATGTGAAATTTGCCGTATTAGGTTTTAAATAATTGAATTGAGTTATTTGTATATTGATAGGTTTTGGTAGGACTATATTTTAAAAAAAAAATTAAACTGAATAAACAAAATAAAAAATAAAATTATGTATTTTACACAGTTTTTTTTTCCACAGAGTTTGATATTCTAATTTCAACAATATAAAAATGCTGGTATAATAGAGTCACCAGACATTACTAAACGAGTACCGAACTACTTTACCGAACTTTCGGTCAATCATGGCGACAAAAAAAATGTATTCATTTTTAAAAAATCGAATCATTTAGTCATTTAGAAATGCTTGAACCTAATTATTTAAAGAAAATAGTTATACTAAGCTTTTGACCAACGATGCAAGTGAAGAAAATACATTTTGCAGTAAAATTTATGAATCATGAAGGTCGTCTTATTTATTCGTTCGTTTGTCATGTGATTTAAAAAGCCAAGTGAAATTTGTTTCTTGGCAAATGCATGCGCCGTCTCAGTGCTTTTTTTTTCTACTTGATGAAAATAATGTAAAACAATTAATATAATTAACGTTATAGCCACTGAAATACTTTTTTATTTTTTGAAAAACTGAAAATACAAGGGGTGTGAAAGATCTGAAAGTAAGAACCAGAATTTTAAAGTTGATCCTGAAAGAAACTGGCAGCAGGTGATGAGTTTTAAGGATCGTAGAAATGTGAGTTCTTCTACTAGAGCGGCTCACAATCCTTGCTGCAGAGTTTTGTATGAACTGCAGGCGAGACAGATCCTTCTTGTTTAGACACCAAAACAAACTGTTACAATAGTCTAAACGAGAAGACACAAACTCATGGATAATAAACTCCAGATCATGTTGTGACAACATCTTTCCCAAGTTTTAGAGATTTTTCTCAGAAAAGTCCAAGAATACAACTCAAGGCATGGCACACGAAACAGAAACAATATTTGCTTGATTTACTGAAGCTGGAGCTCATCTCTGAGCTGGAGAAGTCGCTCTATTTTCCCCGAGTATCTGGACGAGCGACAGCGTGAACAGAAGCCACGAGCGGATGAAAGTAAAGCGGTGAGACAGTCTCGTAAAAAACCCAGCGTGAGGCACTTTTAATCCTCCGAGCACATGGTCGGCGCTCGGAAGAGAAACGACATCAAAAGGCAAAAGTCGAGTCCGAGAACACGAGGAAGATCTTTTCAAGTGTTATAACAGGTAATAACAGTGTTCTGTCAGACATGGCTGCGTCAGGATCTGGGGCCGTAGACTTTAAAAAGGAAGCAGCAGCTTAAGAAGCGAGTAATGACCTTTGCATGTACTTTCCCTGCGGATACTACACAGAGATACAAGCAGCAGCTCCACTGGTGACTTCCAAGTATTCCCCAGTAATCAATAACATGCTGAGCCTCCGCGATGGAGACGAGCGAGTGCGTCTGCTCGCCACGGTCTGGACGTTTGCCGGCGCTCGCCACCGAGTAACCACTGGGAAGATTTGCTCATATTTTCCTGAATTAAAATGGGATTTGAGAATTTCATTTGTTTCATTTCCACTTCCAGTTGTTTCCCACAAACGGATTAAGAGGGAGGAGTTAGTGAGTCTGGGCCACAAGCGGCCCCCTGACTGCATGTACTCGGCCCCTCATGATACATACATATATATATATATACACAAATATAAAGATAATCACCTATAAATGTTTCTGACAGCAAACAATTGTATTATTTCACTCATTGTAGATCTGACTGACTTTACCATTGGGATTCATCAAATATATATATTATATAATATATTAAGATAAATCTGAAAAACATTGAAAGGAAAATACTGTAATATCATCAATATTAAGTGTATATTATTATTTTATATTATTTTCTCCATATACACACACACACGCACCAAAATATATATATATACAGTATTAATATATAGAGCGTATATATATATATACACATACATAGATGTGTGTGTGTGTGTGTGTGTGTGTGTGTGTGTGTGTGTGTGTGTGTATGTATGTATGTATGTATATACTGTATACATACATACGTATGTATGTATATACTGTATACATACATACGTATGTATATATATATATATATATATATATATATATATATATACATACATACACGTATGTATATGTATTTCCATATACACACACACTCACAAATATATACAGTATAAATATATCTATATATATATATCTATATATATAAATATATATATAGATATATATAGATATACACAGTATATATATATACACACATATTTCCATTTCCAAAAATAAATCTAGATCCACTTTTTTTAGAAACACATTAAATCAACTTTGCCAAAAGCTTTGAAGAAAAGCAGACGCTATAAACCTGATCCATCTTTTTTTTCTGTCATTTCATGGCTAAGTTTGAAGAGCTGGTTGTGATTTATTACCAGTTTATTTTAGACTTTGCTTTTCTCTGCGAGGGTTCAGGTGAAATTGACTCAAATAAAACGTGGAGACACCATGTGCTGAGACCAAAGTTAGAGAAGACAAGTTGGACCAGGATTGTAGAAGAAAAAAAAAGAAGTATTGGAAAAAATCAATAAAGTTCTACTTTACCTTACCTTATTAATTGATTAATACTGTCTGGATTGTGTTTGATTTAAGAGAAAAAAAAATAGATTAAATCTGTGAGTCTTTACACGTCAAGACGCTCAGATCAAGATCAAGTTTATTCAGGACGTTTATGAAAGAAAAAAAGCTTTTAATCTAAAGAAAACCCCCCTTTTTTTGGGGTCCCCAACCGGTTTAATGTCGGCATTATATCCCTGAAGAGACCTTTAAATAAGAACTCTCAAAAATACACGTACAGAGAGTTTGTGTTTCAATTGTTTTCACCAGTTTACAGGTTTATCTTTCGAGTAAATTTGACTGAAACGAGCGACAAGAGTCACAGGTTAATGTTATGCTATTTTTTTCAATACAGACCACATTTCAGACAGTAATAATCAATAACAGAAATTAGATCAACTGTTTTAATGTCTCGCAGAACGTTAACCATAAAAATAATGCTTAAAATAAAACTTTTAAATAGGTTCGAAATAATTGTAAGTAGTATTCTTGCTACCAAACCACCAGTGAAAGTGATAAACTTTATGTAGCGAACCCAAAATAATGTTGAGTCAGAACTTTTTTGCACCACAGTCACGCTTAAAGTGAATTAACTTGTCTGTGGGTTTTATCAAGTTTTCAGCAGAGATTTGAAGCCATAGAGATAAATTACAAAACATTTAAAACAGCTTTTTCTCTTGTTTTTCATGTCAACAAGAAGGATCTGTCTCGCCTGCAGTTGACACACAATCTGAGCCGCTCTAGTAGAAGAACTCACATTTCTCTGATCCTTCAAACTCTTCACTGGCTTCCAGTTTCTTTCAGGATCAATTATACAATTCTGGTTCTTACTTTCAGATCTATTCATGGTCAGACCTTCCATCAGTGATCTGATCCAGCCGTACACCCCAGCTCGGGCTCTGAGGTCTGTGGATCAGAATCTACTGATGGTTCCTGAACTTCCAGACCAGAGGAGAGAAATCCTTCCTAAGCTTTGGAACCATCTCTGTGTTTGATGATCTACTGACTCCTTCAAGAAACATCTGTGTTTGATGATCTACTGACTCCTTCAAGAAACATCTGTGTTTGATGATCTACTGACTCCTTCAAGAAACATCTCTGTGTTTGATGATCTACTGACTCCTTCAAGAAACATCTCTGTGTTTGATGATCTACTGACTCCTTCAAGAAACATCTCTGTGTTTGATGATCTACTGACTCCTTCAAGAAACATCTGTGTTTGATGATCTACTGACTCCTTCAAGAAACATCTGTGTTTGATGATCTACTGACTCCTTCAAGAAACATCTGTGTTTGATGATCTACTGACTCCTTCAAGAAACATCTCTGTGTTTGATGATCTACTGACTCCTTCAAGAAACATCTGTGTTTGATGATCTACTGACTCCTTCAAGGAACATCTCTGTGTTTGATGATCTACTGACTCCTTCAAGAAACATCTGTGTTTGATGATCTACTGACTCCTTCAAGAAACATCTGTGTTTGATGATCTACTGACTCCTTCAAGAAACATCTGTGTTTGATGATCTACTGACTCCTTCAAGAAACATCTGTGTTTGATGATCTACTGACTCCTTCAAGAAACATCTGTGTTTGATGATCTACTGACTCCTTCAAGAAACATCTATGTTTGATGATCTACTGACTCCTTCAAGAAACATCTGTGTTTGATGATCTACTGACTCCTTCAAGAAACATCTGTGTTTGATGATCTACTGACTCCTTCAAGAAACATCTTAAGACACTTTTATTTGAGCTTTTCCTTGATTTTCTGAGACTCCTGTGTTTATCTCTGTGTTATCTTGACCTTTTAAGGATATATTTTATTGTTTTGATTGTTTAAGCGCTTTGTGACCCTGGTCTTGAAAAGTGCTCGACTATTATTACTTACTTATGAAATAGAGTTTAATTTTCTAATAAATCAGATCCGTGTCAGAGGTAACAAACATGACAGAACTGAAATCCTCATCTTTAACGAAGTCAGTAGCTTGTGCTCCCTCACCTGAAGGAAGACCTTTACCCCTCAGTCTCTCCCGGATCTCCTTGCTCCGCTCCGGAAGCGACTCTCTGTCGGTCAACAGTCCGTCCAGCTGCGAAGACATGAAGCTCTTGAAGCGACGCGAAGACAAAAAAAAAAACATCATCTTGGCAGCGGTTTACCTGCGACAGGCTGCCCAGCACCAGGCGCACCAGCTTCCTGATGTAGGAGAAGGGAGGGTCGCCGCTGGAGTTCCTGATGTGTTTGCTGCAGATGTCCAGCACCGTTCGCAGAGAGATACGACTCAGAGTCACGTCGTCACACATGTTCAGCAGCAGACTGTTGATGTGTTCGCCGAGCTTCATGGGCTACGAGAGGAGAGAGTTCAGGGGAAGAAGAAACCATCAGTGGTCATGAAGTTTTCTACTTCCTGAAGGGACATGGAGGGGAAATGAAGTTCATGGGAAAGATATGAAGAAGTTAATAAGAGATGAAGACGTTGAAAATATATGAAGAAGTTGAAAAAAACAACTGAAGAAGTTAAAACATTTTTTTTTTCAACTCTTAGAAATATTGTTTTCAACTTCTAGAAATATTTTAACTTCTAGAAGTTTTTATTTTCAACTTATAGAAATATTCTTTCAACTTTTAGAAATATTCTTTCAACTTTTAGAAATATTTTTTCAACTTCTAGAAATATTTGCAACTTCTAGAAAATATTATTTTCAATTTCTATAAATTAAATTAGAGATTGTTTTTTCATTACTTTTGAGGTCATTTTAACTTCTAGAAATATTTTTTTCAACCTCAAGAAATATTTTTTCAACTTCTAGAAATATTTTTTTCAACTTCTCGAAACATTTTTAATTTCTAGAAAAAATAAATTTTATTTCTAGAAAT
This sequence comes from Callionymus lyra, assembly GCF_982586985.1. Taxonomy (NCBI): domain Eukaryota; kingdom Metazoa; phylum Chordata; class Actinopteri; order Syngnathiformes; family Callionymidae; genus Callionymus; species Callionymus lyra. The sequence goes on from NC_141822.1 coordinate 6,487,480, forward strand.
AGTTTCAACTTCTATAAATATTTTCATCAATTTCTAGAAATATTTTCAACTTCTAGAAATATTTTTTTTCAACTTCTAGAAATATTTTTTTTCAATTTCTAGAAATATTTTCAATTTCTAGAAATATTTTCAATTTCTAGAAATATTTTTTTCAATTTCTAGAAATATTTTTAACTTCTAGAAATATATTTTTTCAATTTCTAGAAATATTTTTTTTCAATTTCTAGAAATATTTTTTTCAATTTCTAGAAATATTTTTAACTTCTAGAAATATATTTTTTCAATTTCTAGAAATATTTTCAACTTCTAGAAATATTTTTAACTTGTAGAAATATTTGTAACTTCTATAAATCCCATTTCTTCTTTCATGTTCTCTACAGAATCCGTTCATTTCCAAAAATCTGAATAAACCTGTTTTGGTCGTTTCTCCATCCAGACGCAAACTGACGATTTATTCATTTAGTTTTGAAAATCTTTCCCATGACATCATGAACTTCTTTGCGTCAGTGAAACATTCTCGGGTCAACAGTTCGTGTCATTCGTCACCGTCTGCACACGACACTAACAATGACGCTTCGCTACAATGTTGAGCAGATGTTGTGAGAAACAAATACTGAGAGATTTGACAGTATTTTTAGAAGTTTACGACAAGACAAGAGATTCCACTGAACTTTACAACAGATGTTTTTACAGGAAGTAGAGATTCAAGCAACAGAGCATGAACAGATGTTAGTGAAGTATTATCCCTTGTGTTGTATTAGGGTCAAGGTGACCCAGAGGCCTGTAAAAAAAATGTGTTTGTGGTATCCCCTGTGTTGTCTTAGGGTCAAGGTGACCGGAAGGTCTGAAAACAAATGTGTTTGTGGTATTCATTGTGTTGTCTCTGGGTCAAGGTGACCTGAAGGCCTGACAACAAATGTGTTTGTAGTATCCCTTGTGTTGTCTCTGGGTCAAGGTGACCCGAAGGCCTGTGAACAAATGTGTTTGTGGTATCCCCTGTGTTGTCTTAGGGTCAAGGTGACCCGAAGGCCTGAAAACAAATGTGTTTGTGGTATTCATTGTGTTGTCTCTGGGTCAAGGTCACCTGAAGGCCTGACAACAAATGTGTTTGTAGTATCCCTTGTGTTGTCTCTGGGTCAAGGTGACCCGAAGGCCCGAAAACAAATGTGTTTGACATATCCCTTGTGTTGTCTCTGGGTCAAGGTGACCCGAAGGCCTGAAAACAAATGTGTTTGTGGTATTCCTTGTGTTGTCTCTGGGTCAAGGTGACCTGAAGGCCTGAAAACAAATGTTTTTGTAGTATCCCTTGTGTTGTCTCTGGGTCAAATTGACCTGAAGGCCTGAAAACAAATGTGTTTGAGGTATCCCTTGTGTTGTCTCTGGGGCGTGATGGCTTCCATAAACACATATGCAGTGATCGTTCACCTTGACCCAGAGACCACACAAGGGTTTAGCACAAACTTTAAAAAAGAAGTGAAAAATGTTAAATTGTTGAATCTTTAATAAAGTGTAACATTTTGTATTCACTGTTTCCATAAAAGTAGTTTTTTTTCATACCCTATAAAACTGAATATATATATATATATTGGATACATCAAGTCTTGAATAACTGGATGGTATTTTCTTAGCAAAACAGGATTTTAATCTGTCAGAATAAAACTGTGGTTCATAGAAACCATGTTTTCAGAAACGACTAATCTTGGAAAATCCAAATCAAATGACTGGAGAAATGTTTCTGTCAGACCGAGTCAGGCTGAGACGTTAATCTCGTGGCCGGTGATGGCGTCGCACTCCATCGACCGTCACTCACCTGACTCTGTGGGATCTCGTAGTCGGCCCCCCAGAACAGGGTCATCCCCAACGAGTACATGTGCATCTGCAACAACAAGAAAAAGAGAAAGAATGTTTGAAAAATATACGCTTCAGGATGAAAACCACACTTTTCTCATCTCGTTCTTCTTCACGAGAGAGTGAAGAACATCTTCTCCGTGACCCTTGAACTCTGGACAGAAACCACTTCCTCTCACTGTTGGGCTCGGCAGACAAAAGAATAATTCAGACGCTGCCAAAGAATGCGGCCTTCGAGGTCCGTCAGAGACGCCGCTTTGGCCGAAGATTCAAAGACAAACACTTGGGAGAAAATGTGGAAAAATGAAAGACTTTGAAAGTGAAAACAACAGGCGCGTGTTAATGAAAGTTAAAAAAAAAAAAGGGGGAAAAAGGGCTGCAATGGCCGCTGACGTATTTTCCCTCTGCGTGTGTCGGACATAATGAAAAAAACAGAGTATTTTTCAAAACCCCGAAATAACTCAGCTGAGGAGACGCGAGCGGCGTTCGGAAAACTGAGTCAGCACAAAAGTGTTCTGAGGTCTGACGGGAGCTGCCAGCGAAGGGAATCCAGTCATGCGAGATTTTTTCGTTTCGACAGAAGGAAACGGTTGAATAACAGAGTCGTGAGTTTATGTAGCAGAGGTTGACGTTCCAGTTTGAGTGACAGCGTTTTTTAATCGTCCGATGCTGAACGACTGATGCATCGTCACCTGAGAGCAGATGAATGACAAGCAAACGTGTGTCTTTAGACTTTGAACACTGATGGTTTTTTAAATGTATAAACATTGTTTAACATTTTCTAAACTTTGTTTTTTTTTTTACACTGAAACTATTTTTCCATTGAAGGAAATAATTACAGTGCTTCAAATTTGATGTTTTTTTTAAAGTCTGCTAGTTTTTTTTCACCCAATAACTGACACTAAATTCAATTACATTTAATCTATTATATGGGATTTATTAACATTGAATTTTTTTTCTATGTTGAATTTATTTTGACACAATTTTATGCGACAAAAAAAGGCGGAAAAAACAAGGATATTGGATTTTACATTGATTTTTATTTCACGTTAGTTTACACTGAATATGATTATGCAAAATTGACGTAAATCTTTATTGATTAAACAAAAAATGTCTTACACTAGATTCATTTATTCTATTTATTTTTTTAACTGAATTTTTATTCTTTTTACGTTGAATTTATATTCTTTTTACACAGATTTTTTCTTTTTTTTTTTAATTGTATCATTTACATTGAAATTATTAACTTGTGTTGTCTCAGGGTCAAGGACCCTGAGACAACACAAGGGATGCTACAAACACATTTTTTTTCGGGCCTTAGGGTCACCTTGACCCAGAGACAACACAAAGGTTACTACAAACACATTTGTTTTCGGGTCTTAGGGTCACCTTGACCCAGAGACAACACAAGGGCTACCAAAAACACATTTGTTTTCTGGCTTTCGGGTCACCTTGACCCAGAGACAAAACAAGGGTTTAACTGAATGTATTTAAATAGTAAATTGTTTTTACTATGTTGATATCTTTAAACCTTTAAATCTTTCACTAAATGTATTACTGCATTGAAAAAAAATCTTAAAATTTGATGTTTTTTTCAGTGATCAAAAATCCAAAAGTCCAACATTTACTATCAAAGACGTGGTTTGTAAAGTCAGGATCAGCTACGACCTGCAGATGTAGGATGTTTGACAAAACTGGGGAGTAATAATGTCATTGAAAGTTGAATTGGTTACACATGTGACCCCCTCACACCCCTCCACTGCCCCCCCTCACACCCCCCACACCCCTCCACTGCCCCCCCACTAAATGATTGCTCCAGTGATACGCAGCGTAAAAAATTCTCATTTTCAACCAAAGTCTGCAGCGACCGGCTCCAGTCTCGCCGCAGAGCGTGTCGTGATAATCTGTCATTAGATTGAATAAATATTGTAGTTCACCTTCCACCAGCAACTAGAACTAGTGTTTTTTCCACACAATACTTGCTCTACGTGTTCTATCTCTGCGTGAGAGGCAGTTCATGCATCCATCAGGTCTGTGTTTGGATATTTTGGAGTCACATAAATTTAATTTAATCTAATAATCTGAATTGTTTTTTGCAGGAAAATAGTTTTAAGGGCGATCAGACACTTTCTTACATTGTGAAAATAAGTTTTTAAAGGGGTTTTGGTTCTTGATTTGGGTCTTTGGTAAATGGAACTTTTTCACACGGTCAATATAATACATGTATTCAAATGTATATTAGTAAAATACACACATTTGCAACCGTTAAGGCATGTATTTGTGTTTGTTAAGAAACATTTTTTGAGGTGTGTTTTCTCACTTCTAAGTTGTATTGCATGGAAATGGATCTTCTTTTATCACCAGAATACAAAAATAAAATGCAGCAGAAAAACAACTGTTCATTCTTTCTGTGAATAAATAACATTTTATTTCCTTAACTTTCACTATTTGACTTAAACATTGGAGTTTCAAAGAAGAAACGACATTGATCTATAAAACCCTTAAAGACAAAATAATAAATGTTCTACAGTTTTTAATTTGATACAAAAGATTCCACAGTTATTCTCATTAAAAACATTTAAACTAACTTCATTTTGCAAGCATTTTTGTTTTAAATCGAGATTTGAATTGACATATAATTGAATTTTTCGATGTAAAATCACATATGACAACCAGACAGTAGCAACAGAGTACCGAGCTACTGAAGTTTTCAGTCATCACTATTATACCAACAATTTTCAATTCATGAATTTATACCCTTTATTTTTCAATGATGGCTAGAAAAAGTCATTCATTTTGAAAATGTTCTTTTTTTTTTATTACATTTTTTACGGAATCAAACCTTTCAAAATAAAAGTTATTGAATATTTCAATTCAATAAAAACAAATTCAACCTTTCAATACAGAAAAATTAGAAAAATCTAATCCAACCACGTGAAACGATGATCTGAACGTCCCAAAATATCCAAGTTAAAACTGTAATAAATGATTAATAATGCCGTTAATACATTCACAGTCCGTACCTTCTCGATGTCCGCCACCGACGACAGGTTCAGACCCTCCAGGACTTCGGGGGCAGTGAAGGCCCTGAGGTCCTGCTGCGTCACGTACTCGTCCGTGAAGGAGATGTTCCCCGAGGGCATGAGCAGGATGGACCAGGGCGAGATGATGAAGCCCATCGAGGCCGGGTCTGAAAAAAAATGTAAAATTAAAATTAAAGATGAGACGAGATCTGGACGGAAAAAAACCATCAGACGCGTCCACTCGTCTCAACAATAAAAACTGCAGCCGACGGGTTTTTTTTTGGTGTTTATGGAAATCGGAGATGATGGAAGTAAACAAAAACACATGTTGCTTTTCTTCGCCTGTGAGGGACCGACTGTTGGGGCGCAGAGACAGAAAGGAATGACTCGCACGGTGTAATTCGCTTTTTTTTCCTACAAAGCCGCAGCCCGTGCTCTGGTTGAGGGATGTTTTAAAAATATACAAAAGGAATGTTGGAGCAGCGACGCTAAAGATTCTTCTCGACGGAGCAGCAGCGACGAGACGCTTCCAGTCCAAGGATCGAAACATCGTCTCTAAAGCGTGAGACGTAAATACGAGTTTCCTGTTTAACGTGTCCGTGACCTTAACGCGTCACTTATCAGCAACTATTCGCTAGATCGCGATGGAAACGAGGGTTTATTCAATCCTTCTAGAGATACATGACCTTTGATCTCAAGGTCCTGAAAATCAAGGACATACACCATTAAAAAGTATTCTGCGTTATGAAATGTTTGGGAGGGGGTGGGGGGGTCCGTAATTGCGCAATTCTGCACTTACACTTAATATTTTGAGTGGATAAGTGCGTCCATATTGAGCAGTGAGCGAAAATCTAGTGCGCAATGCACACTCCATTGGTGCACATAAACAGCCAGAAAATTGAGTGTGGATCGATGCACACTTTACACCCTCAACGTCCGCCATCTTAGTGACGAAACAACACAACAACAATAGTAACACGATGACACACAACTTAATAACCTCAGTTTTACACTTGACAACAGGGGTAAAGCAGATGGTTCCCCCGAGACGAATTAAGAAGAAAATACCAGAATTAAGAAAATTAAACGTTTCGTGGTTGGAATTTTAAGTGAAGTTGAAAAGTGTGAAAAAGATATAGGGTGTGTAACCAAATCGCACACTTCCACACTTTATAGAAGTATTATTATTATTATTATATTAGATTCTTATTATTCATCAAATATTTTGAGTGCACAAGTGCGTCCACATTGAGCAGTGTGCGAAAATCTAGTGCGCAATGCACCCTCAATTGGTGCACTTAAATAGCCAGAAAATTGAGTGTGGATCGATGGACACTTTCCACCCTCAACGACCGCCATCTTAGTGACGTAGATGAAGCTAAACTGAAGCTACGTCACTGACGACGCGTTTTCGGAGCAGATACCGAAGTTAATGTCTAAAGAAAAGACTCATTTTACCACAAAACAACACAACAACAGCAATAACACAATGAAACACAACTTAATAAGTTGTTTGAATTGGTGAAAAGTGTTGTCAAGTGTCAGTGATAGTGTTTCAACGACTTGTGATCAGTGTTAAAAGTAGTAGAAGAAGAAACTGTCGAGTCATTTTCTCCAAGTGTTCAAAGTATGATTTGAGACAAAACTACACTGTCAAAATTTGAAGTCCAACAGTGTACTGTAAAGCAGTGCACTTAGATAAGTGCACATTTTAAGACACAGAACAGGAAAAAAGATGCATTAGAACAAGGATGTCAAACTAAATCAGACAAGCGACCAGAATTACTATCATTGTATTTAACAAATTGTTCTGTGACAAGAAGTACGAGTTTGATTAGATTATAAATTCCGTTCCTTCAATGTCAGTTTGAAGTCTGTGTATAATCGTTGATGTACATAATCTCCATGACGCCGACCTTTCTGAAGGTCACGTTATCAACTTGTTGTCTGCGACTTTGTGCGTCTCTTGTGTGCGTCTCTCAAAAATGATCTGCAATTTATTTTTGAAGTTGTTATAATGCTGGTTGAAATAAAAAGCAATTACGACAGCCTGGTGTTAAGAGGTCTTCGAAAATATTGATTTGGCAATATACTGTGATATTCTTTTCTACGATACTGTATTGATATTCAATACTACATCATTTTTTTCACTTTATTATTCTTTCTTTCTATGTTGTCATCATTCTTTTGTGGTTTATAGTTCAATAAAGTGCGTGTAAAATAGAAGAAAAAAATACAGCAGTCATGAAGTCCTCAGAAGCTAAAACAACATTGAATTCCTGCCATGACTGAGGACGAGAGGATACAGTGACTCCAGCAGCTTTTAAAGCTGATGTTTGGACATATTTCGGTTTGAAAACAAATGAAAGCAGTTACGACTTCATCAGGAGTCATGTGGTCTGTAAATACTACAATACCAGAGTCAAGTACTGTTACTACACTATCACAACACCAGAGTGAAATGAAAAGTTACATTTCTATAAATACTTTAGGCATTATTTTTTATTCTGATGTTTAGTTTTAAAACGTTTTAGCAAATTACACATATACATATACACACACACACATATATACATATACACACACACACATATATACATATACACACACACACACACATATACATATACATACACATATATACATATACACACACATATACATACACATATATACATATACACACACACACACACACACATACATACACATACACATATATACATATACACACACACACACATATACATACACATATATACATATACACACACACACATATACATACACATATATACATATACACACACACACATATACATATATACACACACACACACATACATATACATATATACACACACACACACACACACACATACATATATATATATATATATATATATATATACACATATACATATATATTCACATCTAAACTATACATCATTTTCTATCAAAGAGAGGTTATAATGATACAACAACTGGCAACTCAATCTATCATTCATGAAAAGGAAGATATGGATTCAACCTCATTGAGGCCATGAAATCGTTATCAAGAAACACATTTTCACATCATCTCGTCATAGATGCGGTGACAGATTAGAAACCTTGGCACAGTTTAGGGATTCGAACGATGAGGAAATCGTTGGACGGCTCGCTTCAGCTCAAGGCATCTGGATAAGAGCGAGATCTGAGAGATACTTTCTCAAAGCATCCATTTAGCTTTTGTTTTCATAAGCCGTGATTGTGTTTGTGTCAACAAAGCATTTCTTAGAACAAACCCACAATTCTGCAGATCTGAACCGGCAACAACTAGCGTCCAGTTCCTGCCTCACATATTTACCAGCAACATTTTTAAAAGCTTTCTTGAGAAACGTAGAAATCAAAAACGAAAGCGAGAATCATGTGATTGTATCTCTTCGTTTGTCATCGATGGTCGACTTTAATGGGAATAAACGGCTCAAAACTGCGTAGAACGCAACATGCTAACACGCTACATCAACAAGTATTAACAACAAACAGGTACTTTATTCCTTTCTTGTGGAATCTGATGTTTTCCTACCTTTATGGAACAGTTCTTGGAGGCTCTCTGCACTCTGACTGAGGACTGCCCAGACCTCCTCCTCCTGGAGCGGCCCCCCGCGGACCTCCAGAGCTTCTGCCAGGGACACATGCATCTTACCTGTAAAAAATAATACAAATAAATTGGTGTTTTTTTATTAGCGTTACCATTTTTTTCCCCCAATTAATTTGAGTTAAACCTTTTTATTAATACTACTAAGACTTGGAGTTTATCTGGGAGTACCAAGTCCAGGATCGTGGAAAAGATTGAACGTTAAATATGTTGGGTATCGATTAAAAAATGTTCGATACCGGTACTAATACTTGGACAGGGGTTCCTAAATTATACTTTTTACAATACCATTTTTAAGATAGATTCTAACAAAAAGAAAATGACATTACACATTGACTCATTGTCTTAAAGACAAGAATAATAATTTCAAATGCTAAAAACACTTTCTGACAAGTAGAAATAATAATAATAATAATAATACATAAGTTTTATATAGCGCTTTTCTGGGTACCCAAAGACGCTTTACAAAGACACAGAACAAGAAAGATACAGAGGGACGATACAGTACATACAATACAGACATGTATACAGACAGATACGCAAAAAGAACAATACAAAGAGTAGATAAGAGGGGGGGGAGGAGAGAGTGGTTTTTCAGGTGATTTGTCAGGTGTTGTAAGTGATGTTGAAAAGATCGGTTTTTAGGTGATTTTTGAAGGACGGCAGTGAGTCAGCATAGTAAACGAATCTGATGTTCCCCGTCGTTTTTCTTCAGAAAAACAAATCACAGAAAGATCAAAAGACAAAGCATGTTTCGATAATACCGTAGCGGTCGGTGCCAAAAGGAGGCAAAGGGCTGGTTCGATACCAAGCCTTATTTAACGTACACTAGCCTCAGGGCTTGTGGTTCACTTATGTGGCCTAAAAAGTCACGGGTTCTATTCCGGTTCAGGATAAGATTGGTGTCTATGTGGCCCTGAGCAAGACACTCCTGCCTGATCGTGAGTTGCCGGGCTGCGTCGCAGCCTACTCCCATCAGCGTGTGAAAGACAACAATGTGTTGTAAGTCGCTTCGGATAAAAGCGTCGTCTTAAATACATTTTAACGTAACACGACAAAACACGTCTATGAGCTCCACCCGGAACAAACGAATCGGACGATGGCCGTTAAAAAAAACTAATGACCTCCTTTTGAAACACCGAAAACCAAACCTTTCGCTCAAACCAGATCCACAACACAAAAACTTGCAGAACGCAAAAAGTAACTTCCGACAAACAGGTCGGACGAGATGAGTCACGACAATTTCACAATAGAAAAAAAAGCCGGAGACACTAAGTTACAATTCTGAGTCAAGACTTTTGCAACTCTGCAAACAAGTACACATGAAGATGCATCAGAGGTAGTTTAACACAAAATAAACAGCTGATTTGAACCTAAGAAGAAAGAATAATCAGACACGTCAGTGAAATGTTATCAAGCCTAACATCCCACGACAGCTTCTTCTTATTTTGTCTCGTAATGAATCTGAAAAAGCGTCTGTTAGTGATTTCCTTCGCCGGTTCTTTTGATGTAGACCTCAAAGACTAATCCAGCCCATAAACACAGGAGTCTTCATTTCACACTTTTTAGTTGCACTTCGGATCAAAACAATAGGCCGTCAAGATGATATTTTTAAAAAAGTGGTGGCGTGTTAACACATTTAGCAATGAGTGACTCTTTAATTTAGCTTAACTTTCCAAGTGAGCAACCAAGCGGTAGCTTTAGTACCAGGATACCAGACGCTAGTGGGAAATTAACCAACACACTAGGTTATAGAGAAACTATTTTATTACTTAGCGACGAATAAATCATGACTTTATTTTTGGGACCTGGATTGTGAAGTATTGTTCATCTCTTTTCCCAACATTCATCCGGAAATATTGGTGTTTGGTTCGACCACATCCTGGACATCCTTCTGAAAATTTGGCCCTGAGGAAACTTTAGTTGACATTATTAATTTAAAATGTCTATCAGTTTGCGCAACAATTGGAAAAACAAGGTTTTGACTTTTACAAGTCAGTTTGTTTAAGGGACATTGTAGCAAATAGCATCTCTTAAACCCATAGTGGTGGTTAAAAAAAAAGGTCCAAGTCACTGGCAAAGCCGTGACCTGAGACACTACATTCAGTTTAATCGTTTACTCAAAATCTTTAGCCAGCCCGGAACAGTGAAAAGCTGCAAGTCATTATGAAGGGAAGTTACCCGTAACATTACGGTAAACTAAAGAAAACTGACACCTGTGTAACAACAAGATAGATAATAATAACCATAATAGGGATTTAAACCTATTGTGGAAAAAAAAACATGGAGATAATGTATCAATTTATTTCCCCAATTTTTTGGGGGGGCTTTCAGATCATGCATTATTTTTTAAACATTGTTCTTTTCAGGTTTATATTTTAATAAAGTGTATAAAAAAACATGTTTTTTTGCAATTTATCAAAGCATTTGTTCATTGAAGCATTGCATTTAAACTTCTGTCCTCTATGTGGCAGCAGTCATTACATCCTTCGCATCTAAAGGAAGAACACAATCCACCAAGATCCTGGTGATGACTGAGGACGAGAGGATACAGTGAGTCCAGCAGCTTTCAAAGCTGATGTTTGGACATATTTTGGTTTGAAAACAAATCAAAGCAGTTACAACTTCGTCAAGAGTCATGTGGTCTGTAAATACTACAACACCAGAGTCAAGTACTGGACAATACTAAAAAAATATATCCTGGTTCCTACACTATCATAATACATCTCAATACATCATGTTCTTTCTTTTTAGCTTTGAAATCCCTTTTTATTGTGCTAATTTTATAGGTAATATTATCTATATAAATTGAGTTTAAAATGATGGCAGCAGTCATTACATCATTTGTTGCCAAAGGAAATCCTGCGAAATCCCGGGGGGTGACTGAGGACAAGAGGATACATTGGACTCCAGCAGCTTTTAAAGCTGATGTTTGGACATATTTTGGTTTCAAAACAAACAAAAGCAGTTACGAGTTCTTCAAGAGTCATGTGGTCTGTAAATACTACAACACCAGAGTCAAGTACTAGACAATACTACACATATGTACTTGTTACTAAAGTATCACAACACCAGAGTCAAGTACTCGACAATACTACACATATATCCTATAGCCAAAGGAAAAATCTGAGGACGAGAGGATACAGTGATTCCAGCAGCTTTTAAAGCTGATGTTTGGACATGTTTTGGTTTGAAAACAAATGAAAGCAGTTACGACTTCGTCAAGAGTCATGTGGTCTGTAAATACTACAACACCAGAGTCAAGTACTGGACAATACTACACATATATACTTGTTACTACACTATCACAACGCCAGAGTCAAGTACTCGACAAAACTACACATATATCCTTGTTACTACAGTATTTTAAGATATTGCTGTATTGTGACCGGCATTGTATCACCAGATTCTTGCCAATATATATAAATAAGGTCAAATAAAAAAAACATGTAAAGTACTTTTCTTCTGTTTCATCAGTATTCCAGCTAAAGAAAGGGTCTTACGATCCAAATGAATGCATATTTCTGTGTTTTCCACTGTGAGAAAAAGTTTAAACCCGTCTCTAATCGGGTGAACTTGGCATAAAACGGGTCAGCAGCCTCATTAGCGTCGGGCTTTATTTCAGGGAGCAAACATGTGAAATAACCCCCGGGTTCTACGGATCCTCCTGGTCCGGGGAGTTAATGAGTAAGCATGTCGGAAGGGCCGACGCGTTTATGCAGGAATGCAGGTTAAGGATTTTTTTTTTTTGGTCAATGGGAGGCGTGAAGTCTGAGGGGAAGAGGGTTCTCTAACCCATCTCGTTCATTACCCATGAGAATGGGGCGAGCGGGCGCTGTGAAGACCCGATTGTTTCGTGGCCCTTGTTATTTCAGCAGAGACCTACAGTGGAATGTTTTTATCCACGCCGAGACTGCTGTGCAGGCCAGACCGTCTCCCATTGGACCGCGGCGCTGCTCATTATTAAAGGGGTGTGTGTGTGTGTGTGAGGGGGTGCTTTTCGGAGGCAGTGGCCCAAAATAGCGAGACAGTCTTCCCCACTTCAATGCCTTGGTTTTTAAGTCCTTCCCAGGTATTCCCATTAGTCGCCACACAACAGAAAGTTAGACCCAAACAAGACCTAGCGCGTCTACTTTTCGCCTGATTTAGAGACTTTTTTTTCTTTTCAAAGTCCAGAGGAATGTAAAGAAAATAATCCTGGAAACGTGATAGTACTTTTTTTTTTACCCTGCACTTAGGTGAAGCCTTTTTTTCTTTCCTCCCACCTTCTTTCCTGTCTGACACAACAACCCACAGATGGAGGTGAAAAGAATTCCAACGAAACAGACCCACTTTTTTTTTTAAACAATCCTAGTGTTAAAAAACATGGATCCAGATTTTTCCCCCCCTGTGTCCATATGGTAAAAAAAAAAAACATCAGGCTTCCAGCTGGGAAACACATTTGGAACAGAAGCCCATGAGAAGAGATACTCTGCACAAACTCGCAGATGAAAATCTTCCTAAAAAGTCGGCCGTGCCAGGAAAAAATGGAAAAAAACAAACTCTCGGTGAACTCCTCTTTTTCCCAGAAACATCTCCCGGCCTGTGAGTACAAGCTTCAAATTCAAAACACAAGCAGAGCCTTTTTTCGGAACCAGAAACGACAACAACACAATTAAAAAAAAAGAAGACACACAATCATTGCCTGATTTGTTTGTTTGTTTTCGTTGGTCTTGTTGACGTGACACAACAATTAGATCTGCTGTAATGAAAGCAGTGACAGCCCTTGAAATTAAGTGTTAAATTAACTCCTTTTTAAATCCCTGAGCAAACTAGCTTTTCCACATTTCTAACGACAAACTAATGATGGTTTACATCTTCACAAGGTCGCCATGGAGTCATAAGGGATTCGTTTTATCAAATCCTCCTTCGGTCACTTGAACTACGACCCCATTACGACAACAACATAATTGAAAACATCCCTTTTTTTATTTATTGCTTATCTTTTGTCTGTCATCTTTTATTCCATTCTCATCTCATTGTTGTGTTGACAACCACTGGCAATAAAAAAGTTTCTAATTCTTGTCACTGAAGTCTCGCCATGACAGCTATTCGACCATCCCGTGACCTTTGACTTTTGGGCAACTTTAACTACTTTTAATGGTAATGAAGGGGGAGGGGGAACTAGCTTCCCCTCCCTCCATAAAAAATGACATTATAGGGCCTTAAATAGACGTGAGGGGCCCCTGAAGGAAATGGATGTTACAGCTGTTGTTCATCATGTTTGTTTAAAACCAGAAACTATTGTTTTTTTCTTTCTTTTTAAAAGAAACCACAGATGAGATTCTTCCACTGTTGCTGGACTGTTTATTAGCATCACGGCTAACGCTGCTAAGAAAAGTAGAAGAAACAATAGAACCTACTTTTTCTTTTTGTTTAAAAAGCTGGTTGAGTTGGTTTCACTTGAAGGAAGGTTGCTGGTTCCTCGCTGGAGCTACGAGCAGGAACACACACCGGACGCCATCCCATCCACGAAGCGACATCTCGGGTGGAAACAGCAACAGGTTCCCAGCGGGCGGTCCACACACACACACACACACACACACAACAAAAATAATAAAAAAAAAGATCCACAACAAGAAGAGTTATTCCGCGACACGCTGCAGACAAATCTTTGCTTGGCAAACAGAGCAGAATGAGTGTTTGTTGGGCCGCGGCTTCACTCACTTCCAGCCCAAGTTACCATGACTGAGGAGCGGCGTAAACCCCGCCCTTAGCCCGGCTAGCGTGGGCTGGAGGGGCGGAGCCAGACACTGAGGCGAGGACGCTCATTGGCTGACGGCGAGGGGACTGTCATCGAGCGTTACCATGGAGACGCACAACCGCTTGTAAAATGCTAACAGAAAAAAGGAAAAGAAGAGGAATGTATTGAGAAAATAAAGAACGAGGTTTCTATTTGTATTATTTGTATGACTACTAATACAAAAAGACATTTATTTTACCTTATAACAGGAAAAACTCATTTGTATTTGTATTATTTGTATGACTATTATTAGAAAAAAAATGTATTTGACGTAATAAACAAAATATTTCTAAAATATTTTTAAAAAAAACTGTGTAAATATTTCAAGAAACATCTAAAGACACTTTTATTCGTGCAGGCTTTTGCTTGGTTTTCTGAGACTCTTGTATTTGTCTCTGTGTTGTCTTAACCTTTAAAGTATTTATTTTATTGAGTAATTTTTAATGATTGTTTAAGCGCTTTGTGAGTTTGTGAGTCTAGTCTATAAATACTAATTACTTACTAACTTACTTAATTACTTAATAACAGGAAAACCCATTTGTATTTTTATTATTTGTAAGACTATTATTAGAAAAAATACATTTATTTTACCTTATAACAGGAAAACTCATTTGTATTTTTATTATTTGTAAGACTATTATTAGAAAAAATACATTTATTTTACCTTATAACAGGAAAACTCATTTGTATTTTTATTATTTGTAAGACTATTATTAGAAAAAATACATTTATTTTACCTTATAACAGGAAAACTCATTTGTATTTTTATTATTTGTAAGACTATTATTAGAAAAAATACATTTATTTTACCTTATAACAGGAAAACTCATTTGTATTTTTATTATTGTATGACTATTATTTGAAAACATACATTTATTTTACCTTATAACAGGAAAACTCATTTGTATTTTTATTATTTGTAAGACTATTATTAGAAAAAATACATTTATTTTACCTTATAACAGGAAAACTCATTT
The DNA here is from genome assembly GCF_982586985.1 of Callionymus lyra. Taxonomy (NCBI): domain Eukaryota; kingdom Metazoa; phylum Chordata; class Actinopteri; order Syngnathiformes; family Callionymidae; genus Callionymus; species Callionymus lyra. Next base: position 6,502,747 of record NC_141822.1, read on the forward strand.
GTATTTTTATTATTTGTAAGACTATTATTAGAAAAAATACATTTATTTTACCTTATAACAGGAAAACTCATTTGTATTTTTATTATTGTGTGACTATTATTAGAAAAAATACATTTATTTTACCTTATAACAGGAAAACTCATTTGTATTTTTATTATTTGTATGAATATTATTAGAAAAAATACATTTATTTTACCTTATAACAGGAAAACTCATTTGTATTTTTATTATTTGTAAGACTATTATTAGAAAAAATACATTTATTTTACCTTATAACAGGAAAACTCATTTGTATTTTTATTATTTGTATGACTATTATTAGAAAAAATACATTTATTTTACCTTATAACAGGAAAACTCATTTGTATTTTTATTATTTGTAAGACTATTATTAGAAAAAATACATTTATTTTACCTTATAACAGGAAAACTCATTTGTATTTTTATTATTTGTATGACTATTATTAAAAAAAATACATTTCTTTTACCTTATAACAGGAAAACTCATTTGTATTTTTATTATTTGTAAGACTATTATTAGAAAAATACATTTATTTTACCTTATAACAGGAAAACTCATTTGTATTTTTATTATTAGAAAAAATACATTTATTTTACCTTATAACAGGAAAACTAATTTGTATTTTTATTATTTGTATGAATATTATTATAAAATGTACATTTATTTGACCCAATAACAGGAAAACTATTATTATTATAATTATCCCCAATAATAATTTAATACTTAAATGAAAACAAACATTTCAAAAAGATATATTTTAAAATGCAAAAATTCAACCATTTTATATTTTAATTTGAATAAAAGTGACACTTTTAAACCATAAAAAAATCAACTATTTTATATTCTAATCATTATTTAATCAAGTATAACTAACAGTTTCTTTCATTATTATATATATTATCTTCTCATGATCTCAGATTAATCTTTGTTTTATTATTTTTGTTCATGTTTTTCCAACACAATAACCAGAGGATCATCTTGTTCCTGTTGTTTCTCACATCAAAGTGTCCCAGAGGTTCAGGAAGTAATAACCAGTGACGACTTCCTTCCTCTCACTTCCACCACAGTAGCGTCTTATCCTGGCGCTCTGCTCTGACATCTAGCGGCAGATCTTCGTCACTACATGAAAGAGTGCGGACTGTTTGTTTTTCTTATCTCTCTGGTCCAGCGGCTGCAGGCGCTAAAGTCATGATTGTTATCAGCAAGAGTGCTCTAGACTGATTCTCTTATCTCTCCAACCATTCCACGGAGATGGTTTCGGTCAGTTCAGCTTAAAAATAGCTTCAGAGAACTGTCGCTCGTCTACAGTCATGGATTTATTTAATCCTGAGTCACATGTTGTACGTTATATATTATTATTATAATTATTATTATATTAAACATGTCACATTTACTTTAACTATAAAATGTTAGTACAGACATGGGTACTATGGCCTCTGACTGGTTTATGAGACACCCAAGTTCCAACATAAAAAATAATAAAATATATATTTTAATATATGTTTAATATGTTTTCTGATGGTAAACTAGTTTATTATTCATTGTTTTAGGACTTTTTCTTTTTCTTTAGAAAATATAGGGTTTTTCTATTATATTTCTAAACCAAATGTAACGTAAAAGAAAAATATTACTCCAAAAAATAACGTAAATCATATTTGTGGGCATATTATTTATTCAGCTTTAATTTTTGGGGGATTTTTTTTTAGCTTTTGTAAGAAAATATATTCAAAAATGTATGTTTTAAAAAGTATATAATATGCAATTAAATTGCAACTTAAGCTTATCTATAATGTTATTTCTTTCATTTCAAGTTTTCCCATCATTGTTGTCCTTTTTCCAACAAATTTAATTCCATAGCCCTGGGTTAGTATCAAAGTATATTAACGTTGAATTTCTATGTACAATTATTATTTTAAAATGATTCATAATATTTAGTTTTTTTAATGAGACTAATATTTGACCAAAAATTTGTGGATGGATGGATGGATGGATGGATGGATGGATGGATGGATGGATGGATGGATGGATGGATGGATGGATGCATGAATGGATGGATGGATGGATGGATGGATGGACGGACGGACGGACGGACGGACGGACGGACGGATGGATGGATGGATGGATGGATGGATGGATGGATGGATGGATGGATGGATGCATGGATGGATGGATGGATGGATGGATGGATGGATGGACGGACGGACGGACGGACGGACGGACGGATGGATGGATGGATGGATGGATGGATGGATGGATGGATGGATGGAAGGATGGATGGATAGACGGACGGACGGACGGACGGATGGATGGATGGATGGATGGATGGACGGACGGACGGACGGACGGACGGACGGACGGACGGACGGACGGACGGACGGACGGACGGATGGAAGGACGGACGGACGGACGGATGGATGGATGGATGGATGGATGGATGGATGGATGGATGGATGGATGGATGGATGGATGGATGGATGGATGGATGGATGGATGGATGGATGGATGGATGGATGGATGGATGGATGGATGGATGGATGGATGGATGGATGGATGGATGGATGGATGGATGGATGGATGGACGGACGGATGGATGGATGGATGGATGGATGGATGGATGGATGGATGGATGGATGGATAGAAGGATGGATGGATGGATAGAAGGATGGATGGATGGATGGATGGATGGATGGATGGATGGATGGATGGATGGATGGATGGATTCATATACATTTCTAATATATAAAATACAAATTAATACATTAAAACATGATTTAAACACATATGTTGCAGTAAAACAACATAAAACAAATGTAATGGTGGAATCCCTTGTGATGTCTCTGGGTCAAGGTGACCCGAAGGCCTGAAAACAAATGTGTTTGTGGAATCCCTTGTGTTGTCTCTGGGTCATGATACCCGAAAGCCTGTAAACAAATGTGTTTCTGGTATCCCTTGTGTTGTCTCTGGTTCAAGGTGACTAGAAGGCCTGAAAACAAATGTAATGGTGGAATCCCTTGTGTTGTCTCTGGGTCAAGGTGACCCGAAGGCCTGAAAACAAATGTGTTTGTGGAATCCCTTGTGTTGTCTCTGGGTCATGATACCCGAAAGCCTGTAAACAAATGTGTTTGTGGTATCCCTTGTGTTGTCTCTGGGTCAAGGTGACCCGAAGGCCTGAAAACAAATGTATTTGTGGAATCCCTTGTGTTGTCTCTGGGTCAAGGTGACCCGAAGGCCTGAAAACAAATGTGTTTGTGGAATCCCTTGTGTTGTCTCTGGGTCAAGGTGGCTTCCATAAATACATATGCATTGACCTTGACCCAGAGAAAACACAGTAAAAAGATGATTTATACATTTCTTCAATGGCTATAAAATGGATTATTTAAGGGATTTAAGATTTAAAAGAAATATTTTAATCTGTTTTATTTGTACTTTTGTGGGGAATATTTATAAAAATATCGAATCTTGTTATTTTCAGTACAAAGCTTTCGTTTAAAAGTTAAAATGGAACATATCATATCAAGTAAAAAAAACAATAACATGAACGAAGTGTCAATCAAAGATGACGTATTTAATAAACGTCATTGACTGGTGTACGACTCTCTCTCCCTCTAGAGGGTTTAAGTGTAACTGCATCTGGTTCACTACCTGACCTTTTTAACCAGAATATTTCAATATTTAATGTAAATGTTTCTTTTTAAGGTTGGGCGCGATGAAGCTCATGTTATTTATAATATAATTGAAACTAAATAATTCACTAAAAAAACTGCTTGCGCCTGTTTTCAAAAACAAAAAACTGGATAAATATCTTCTTCTACAAACAAAATTAATTAATTAATTATTAAATAATTGTGTTTATTTCCCCCTTTTTTTTACACACATTTTAAAAAATGGCGTGACCTGAAATCCATTTTACTTCTCGATATAAATAAGATATAGTTAAATAAAAACAAAAATAAATTGATTATATATTATATTATATATTGATCGATATAAATGATCTTGCAGCACAGATATTTAATATAATTTAAATCCCTCTGTAATATATATGTATATAGAATAAACATAATAAAATAAAATAAAATAAAATAAAAAATCAATTCTCGATATAAATGATCTTGCAGCACAAATATTTAATATCATTTAAATCCCTCTGTAATATATATGTATATAGAATAAACATAATAAAATAAAATAAAATAAAATAAAAAATCAATTCTCGATATAAATGATCTTGCAGCACAAATATTTAATATAATTTAAATCCCTGTATAATATAAATATATATAGAATAAACCTTCATAATAAAATAAAGTAAAAATGAAATAAAATGAAATAAAATGAAAAAGAAATGTAATTTTACTTCTTATATAAATTACCTCGCAGCACAGATATTAAATTTAATTAAAATCCTTCTATAATATGTATGTTTATTCTATAATCATACATATTATAGAAGGATTTTAGAATAGTAAATAAAAAAATAAATAATTATAATAATAATAAATTAAAATAAAGAAATCCATTTAACTCCTCAATATAAATGATCTTGCTGCACAGGTAATTAATGTAATTTAAACTCCTCTATAATATGTATGTAAATAGAATAAACATGCAAAATGAAATAAAATAAAACAAAAATCTATATTAATTCTCAATATAAATGATCTTGTAGCAAAGCCAATTAATGTTATTTTAACCCCTCTATTATATATATTTATATAGAATAAACATAAATAATAAAATAAAATAATATAACATTTAAAAGAAATGTAATTTTACTTCTCGATACAAATTACCTCGCAGCACAGATATTACATGTCATTTAAATCCTTCTATAATATATATGTTTATAGAATAAACATCCATAGTAAATAAAATAAAATAAAATAAAATAAAATAAAATAAAATAAAATAAAACAAAACAAAACAAAACAAAACAAAACAAAACAAAACAAAACAAAACAAAACAAAAAATAAAATAAAATAAAATAAAATAAAATTAGATAAAATTATGTAAAATTAAATACAAATGATTTCTTGATATAAATAATCTTGCTGCACAGATAATTAATGTAATTTTAACTCTATTTAAATAGAATAAACATACAAAACGAAATAAAATAAAACAAGTGACTTGTACATTAAAGTTGTGAGATAAAAATGTAACAAAAATAAAAAAGCTAAATTAAACATTTCACTTTCTTTGTGTCCATCGACGTAAACTCGTTCCTCAATCCAGACCTAAAGAAACTCTCTAACAGACGCGATCATCACCAGAGATGCTCCTTCACATCTCCCACTCCTAACCTCTCGCTCTCAATCCCTTCCTCTGACGTCACCGCCTGCTCCTGCCGGGTTGCTATGGCAACACACCTCCCCTCCCTCTCCCTCTCCCTCCCTCCCTCTCTCTCTCTCTCCCCCCTCCGTCTCTCCGTCCTCCTCTCAGGTCCACCATGGTTCAGCTCGCATCCTGCAGCACGATGGTACCGAGGTGTTGATCCCGGAGGAGAGAGTCGTGCAGCATCTCCAGCATCTCCGGCATGTTCCCCGGCAGGATGTTCTGAGCAGGAAGAAGAAGAAAGAAAAACAAGGAGCGTCACCGGACCGGGATCGTCATCATCAGCTGGCACGGAATGGTGAGTTCAAGGCCGGGGCTTGGTTTTTGTGTTTTGGTGAATAGTCAGGAGAAGGATGGATGGGGGGGGGGGGGTTGATGTGGGGGGGCGTGAAGAGGGGGTTCATCTGTGACAAATGCACCTTCAACATTAGGATCAAGATGTTTTTTCCATCAGTAACAATGAGTTCTGGCTCCAAACACGCGATGCATATTTGATGGGGGGTGCGAACGATGGATGCTGCTCCCGTGCATCCTCCCAGAGAGGCCTGCATGCAGGAGTGTGTTCCCCCTCCTCCCCCATGTCAGCTGCACCTTGTGCATTATGCAGACCATCGCTGTTCCTTCAGTGATGGAACCCATTCTTCAGCCCCGTCCGTCCCGAACGCCGTCTCCAACCCCGACTAGCTGTTCACGCCACGATTGACGCCGAATGGTTTTTAATTCTATTGTCGCTTCGATTGTTTTGTTCACAAGGTCATTGAATAAAATATAGATGGATTTAGAGTTGAATTGAAAAAAATATAATAATTTTAATTTTTACTTTTTGTCCCTCGAGGGTATCAGTGTCTTAAGGATATTGAATTTAGGATTTTTTAAAACATTGGATCTCAAACTTTATTTAGAGAATTAAACCCAGAACTCATTGTGACTTAAGACGCCGCTGGGGAAAGAAAATTAAATCAATGTCGGGATTCGAACTCATGACCACAACAAGACAAAACACGTGTCGTACCAACTTCTTTTTTTAATAATTAAAATATCTTAATTCTACCTGAATTTTTTTTAATGTATTTAGAAAAAACAAAAATAAATGTTTGGATTCGAACTCATGACCACAACAAGACAATACATGTATTTGACCAACTTCTATTTTTAATAATTGGAATATCTAAATTGTACCTGAAAAAATGTATTTACTTAGAAAAAGAAAAGAAAAAAATCAATGTCGGGATTCGAACTCATGACCACAACAAGACAAAACACGTGTTTGACCAACTTTTATTTTTAATAATTAAAATATCTTAATTCTACCTGAAAAAAATAATTTATTTAGAAAAAAATAAAATCGATGTCGGGATTCGAACTCATGACCACAACAAGACAAAACACGTGTCTTACCAACTTCTTTTTTTAATAATTAAAATATCTTAATTCTACCTGAATTCTTTTTTATTTATTTAGAAAAAACAAAAATATATGTTTGGATTCGAACTCATGACCACAACAAGACAATACATGTGTTTGACCAACTTCTATTTTTAATAATTGGAATATCTAAATTCTTCCTGAAAAAATGTATTTACTTAGAAAAAGAAAAAAAATCAATGTTGGGATTCGAACTCATGACCACAACAAGACAAAACACGTGTCTTACCAACTTTTTTTTTTTTTTAATAATTGGAATATCTAAATTGTACCTGAAAAAAAGAAGAATTTATTTAGAAAAAGAAAAAAAAATCGATGTTGGGATTCGAACTCATGACCACAAGAAGACAAAACATTTGTCTTCCAACTTAAAAAAAAATAGAAATTGGAATATCTCAATTCCCAAATTATTTAATTTTATTATTAAATTCAATTATTCAATAAAAAATAAACCTTTTAATAAATTATTTATTAAATGTAATTATTATATAAAATAATTATACCATTAAATATCATGATGACACTAATATACTTCCATAATTTGTTTGCTCACTTATATATATATATATATTTACTTTGTTATTATGTTATTATAACTTCACTATGCAGATAATAATGCAAAAAACAATACAGTACACGAACAAAATAAAGCACTGACTCCGTGCATACCTCCACCAAGGAGCTCTTTTCACACCAAATGATCATCAAATTAATGAATTAATTGCAGTGGCTCGGGTGCAAAGGTACTTCATAGAGCAGGTCTGGATAACTTGTGATAAAATTGCGATACAATAATTTATCGCAATGTTTTGAGGACGAGAGGATACAATGGACTTTTAAAGCTGATTTTTTTTTACACATTTTGTTTTTCCTTTTATACTAATGTCCTTAATTTGATATCAGAAATTATAGATTGGTTATTTTAATTTAGAATCCATTCTACAAAATATATCGCTCGACTATTACGACATACAGAGTCAAAAGTGAAATAATGAAACAAACTGTTGACATTAAACTAAATTATAATGTCGTTATTTTATTCACATGTAAGTATATCAGTGCCGTCAAAATATAAAATTGTTGGATTGTACATTTTTCGGTTAAAATATATATATTTTTTTTAAATAATTGAATTACATCTTTCATTGCTTTATTGATATTTGAATGGTTGGATTTTTTTTTTTATTAAAAGAGAAAATTAATCATTTGTATATTGAAAGCTGATATGTTTTTATTTATCTTTTATGTTTGATAAAATAATGCATTTTTCTTTTTACATTTTCTAATTTAATTAATTTTAATGTCTGGTGACTCTATTACACCAACATTTATATATTGAATTTAAAAGACTACGAATTAAATAATATTGAATCTAGAACATTTATTTTTGAATTATTGGAATTAGAATATCAAAGTCTAAGCGTAAAAACGGTTGAAATAAAAAAAACAAACAAATTATGATAAAGAACAAAAAAACAACTTTTTAATCTACTTAATATTTATTTCACTTATTTAAAAAAGGAAAATTCAACCTTTTAATCTACAAGATATTGAATTTAATAATTAAAAGAATGAAGAATCAACCTTTAAATCTACAAAATATTGAATTAAATTATTAAAAAAAATGAACATTCAACCTTTTAATCTAGAAAAAAATTAAATTAAATTATTAATAAAAAAGAAAATTCAACCTTTTAATCTACAATATATTGAATTTAATTATTAAAAAAATGAAGAATCAACCTTTTAATCTAGAAAAAAATTAAATTAAATTATAAATAAAAAATAAAATTTAACCTTTTAATCTAAAAAATATTGAATTGAATTGTAAAAAATAAATAAAATTAAACCTTTTGATCTACAAAATATTGAATTAAATTATAAAAAAATAAAATTAAACCTATTCATCTAAAAATATTGAATTGTAATCATGTTCCATGTGTTGTTGCTGATGGTCTAATCTTCTGACAGTTTGTCGCGGACGGTTGAAAGTGTCCGAGCCTCGTGTGAGCGAGAGCGAAAAAGAGGTTCCATCGCTGTGACCTTGTCCACTGAATAATTCATCAACGTACTTCCATGCCTGAGAAAGTGCTGCAGGGAACCATCTTAACAATGAAACAACCTTTTTTTTTTCTCTCTCTCTCTGCAGTGGTTGATGATGAACAAACACACAAACTTAACAAACATGTCGTTTTTACAATCAATCCCATTCAAGCCAACAAACAAGGTATTGATCCGTCAGCGGTGGAAAGAGCCAGAAGCCAGAATATCTGCTTCCACGGCTTTAATTCCATTTGGATTGTCAGACTTTCAGAGCAGCGTTGAGCTAATCCCAGGTTATGTAAGAGAGTCGGCATCAGGATGAGATCAAAACCTGCGGAATTATTCTGCGACGCAACAAGGAGCGACATTGTTGGAAGAATGAATCTTGGGATATTTAATGATGCACTTTGGTGGTGTTTTGGCTGCCGGCGAGGGCGAGGCTCACCTTCGTGGACGGATAAGTGCTGCAGAAAGTAACTGCATTGAAAGTGTATATTTCATGCATGAATAATTGATATTTGTGGTTATATGATCACGACTGGAGGCTTCACTGTTTAACACCACGAGCAGTTCCATGATTGACTGAATCAAAACAGGACAGAAAGATCATGAATGACTCGACATCACTCACTGATATCATAATTAAAAAAATATCTAACTAGAATATTGCATTTAAACCTATATTTCCTTTTTAGTTCTACTTCACTATGGCTTAACATCAAATATATTGAAATATATTAACCTGAGGTTATATTTGGTAAATAATAAATAAAAAATAAAAAACCATACCATATGATTTGCTTCCATCTAGAGGCCAGAAGTTTAATTGCAACACAAACATGAAAAAACGATGTAAATATTTGCATGTTAATTGTAAATACAATTAATAATTATTCGATAGTCACCTGTTTAAAATAGAAACTATAAAACATAAAGATGAAAATATGATTTGTAAATAAAACAAAAAATAACAATGCAATGACTGCTGCCATCTAGAGGCGGGAAGTTTATTTGCAACAAAAAAAATGAACAAATTCTGTAAATATTTGGATTTAAATTGTAAATAAAAAAAAAATTAAAAAAACATTCAATTGACACCTATCTATAACATCCTAACCTAACTAAACAATAACACAACAAGATAAAAATATGATTTGTAATTAAAAGAAAATGAAATATAGAAATATATTAACCTAAGGTTATATTTGGTCAATAATAAATGAAAATAAAAAAACAATAAACGTTTTTTTTCAATTAAAAATAGCCAACTAAACAGACTTTCCAAATATGTTTTTATTATTTTTTCAGCATTACCTGAGAAAATCGTCAACTTATTTATCACCTAAGTGACACTTTTTGTGAAGTAAAATACTACAAATACAAAAAAAAAACAATAGTATAAAAACATTTGAAGTGATAAAAAACTTCAACAGTTGATTATTAATGAATCTAAATCTGAAATAAAAGATTGCGATGCTCTAGTAACAAGAAGATATTTGTATAATTGCCCGAGTACTTGACTGGCTTTTGTTTTGAAAACAAAATACGTCCAAAAATCTTTTAACAGCTCCTGGAGTCCACGGCATCCTCTCGTCCTCAGTCATCGCCGGAATCGAGCGGAATTTCATTGTTTCTCTAGATTCAAAGCATGTAATAGAACAAATCTGTTGTGTTGATATGATACGTATATCAACACAACATAGTCACATATGTGTGTAGAATTGTCGAATACTTAACTCTAGTGATGTGATAGTGTAGTAACAAGTCTATATTTGTAGTATTGTCGAGTACTTGACTCTGGTGTTGTGATAGTGTAGTAACAAGTATATATATGTAGTATAGTCCAGTACTTGACTCTGGTGTTGTGATAGTGTAGTAACAAGTATATATGTGTAGTATTGTCCAGTACTTGACTCTGGTGTTGTGATAGTGTAGTAACAAGTATATATGTGTAGTATTGTCCAGTACTTGACTCTGGTGTTGTGATAGTGTAGTAACAAGTATATATGTGTAGTATTGTCCAGTACTTGACTCTGGTGTTATGATAGTGTAGTAACAAGTATATATGTGTAGTATTGTCCAGTACTTGACTTTGGTGTTGTAGTATTTACAGACCACATGGCTCTTGACAAAGTCGTAACTACTTTCATTTGTTTTCAAACCAAAATTTGTCCAAACATCAGCTTTAAAAGCTGCTGGAGTCACTGTATCCTCTCGTCCTCAGTCATCGCCGGGATTTTATCCTCACTTTAGCTGCGGAAGATGTACTGACTGCTGCCATCTAGTGGCCGGAAGTTTAAATGCTAACACAAAAATATATATTTGCAAGTTAATTGTAAATAGCTCGGTGGATCAGCAGGTGGCGCTATCATTAGTAGTAAAGTGTCTGTTCTGTTCTCAGGATGTTCACGAAACAGACGTAAATCTCAAGTTAATCACTCTTTAAAAAGTGCTGCGACTACAAGTCGGTGAACAACATGGAGCTGATGAAGATCTTCAGGGTTTTCTTCTGAGTCAGCAGTGAAGACCTGAGTCAGCCTCACTCGCAGGGAGATGTTGGAAAACTGGCCTGTAGAGGTTTTTAGAAAATGTTAGTTTTCTGCTCAAGGTTTATGAAGTTCACGAGGTGGAAAAGTGCAGAAACGATAAATGGTCAATGTTTGAAGTCAGTTTTCATTGAATAACAGTGTTTGCTATTGTTTAGTTTTTATCAGTGGAAGTATATCAGCATTTTTTTTAATGCATTGAATATATTTATATTTGAAAATCATTTTTATATTTTTCAAATATTTATTAATATTTCTGTAAATATATGAATCATTTTGAAATCAATTTATTTTCCACAATAGTTTTATATTGTTATTCAAATAAATTAAATGTATACATATCAAAATGTAATACTTTTTTATTCCGAACCCAATGAATTTAAAATAAAGGTATTTCAGTGCCTCCTTTTTATATACTTTTCAATGTAAAAAATATTTAATTCAATACATCAAAATGATTCTTGATTAGCTCGTAACTGCTTTTATTTATTGAGAAACAAAAATATGTCCAAATATTAGCTTTTAAAGCTGCTAGGAGTCTACTGTATCCTCTCGTCCTCAGTCATCGCTGGGATTTCATTCGTCCTTTAGCTGCGGAGGACGAAATTAAGTATTTCAACACAAACATGAACAAACGCTTTAAATATTTGGATGTTAATTGTAAATTAAAAAAGAATAATTAATTAATAGTCACCTGTTTGAAATATAAACAATAACACAACGAGATGAAAATATGATTTGTAAATAAAAGAAAAAATAAGGATCGTGCTGCCATCTAGAGGCCAGAAGTTAAATTGCAAAAAATAAACATAAAAATAAACATAAACATACACACAAACACAAAGATAAACATACACAAAAAAGCAAACATAAACATACACACAAACATAAACATAAACACAAACAAAAGCATAAACATAAACATAAACACAAACACAAGCATAAACATGAACATAAACATAAAAAGTAACATAAACATAAACATAAAAAGTAACATAAACATAAACATAAAAAGCAAACATAAACATAAACATAAAAAGTAACATAAACATAAACATAAAAAGTAACACTAACATAAACATAAACATAAACATAAACATAAACATAAACATAAACATAAACATAAACATAAACATAAACATAAACATAAACATAAACATAAACATAAACGGATCAAAGACGTGGACACATTTAAAAGTCCCGCAGCAGTAAAAGTTTGTCAACAACAGATGTTACGTAACAGGATTTGCTGCGACAAACATTCATTTGTTTTGTTTGACACTCGAGGCTCGCGGCTCCTTCTAATCTACTCGCAGCAGTTGTTGCCTGATTCACACAATATTGAAGAAGGCGACGATCGTCAGTGTTGAAGTGAAAAAGTCTCAGTTTGACTCAATTCTAGGTAATTTTTTTTTAGTCTAAAATTAGAGTTTTCTTCTGTTACCATGGAGAGAAGCTGATGCTTTGTTTTGTGTCTTTTAATAGAAGATGTGAAGCTCACGTCTCAGGTGTTTGTTTGTACCTTTAAATATAATAGATGTTACGTTATATATAATAGATTTGATAGTTTGTACCTTTAAATATAATATGTGTTATGTTATATATAATAGATTTGATCTCATCCATCCATCCATCCATCCATCCATCCATCCATCCATCCATCCATCCATCCATCCATCCATCCATCCATCCATCCATCCATCCATCCATCCATCCATCCATCCATCCATCCATCCATCCATCCATCCATCCATCCATCCATCCATCCATCCATCCATCCATCCATCTGTCCCTCAATCCATCCATCCATCTGTCCCTCAATCCATCCATCCATCCATCCATCCATCCATCCATCCATCCATCCATCCATCCATCCATCCATCCATCCATCCATCCATCCATCCATCCATCCATCCATCCATCCATCCATCCATCCATCCATCCATCCATCCATCCATCCATCCATCCATCCATCCACCCATCCATTCATCATCCAGCCTTCTATCCATCATTCTATCCATCTTTCTACCCATCCATCATCCATCCATCCATCCATCCATCCATCCATCCATCCATCCATCCATCCATCCATCCATCCATCCATCCATCCATCCATCCATCCATCCATCCATCCATCCATCCATCCATCCATCCATCCATCCATCCATCCATCCATCCATCCATCCATCCATCCAGCCTTCTATCCATCCTTCTATCCATCTTTCTACCCATCTATCATCCATCATCCATCCATCCATCCATCCATCTATCCATCCATCCATCCATCCATCCATCCATCCATCCATCCATCCATCCATCCATCCATCCATCCATCCATCCATCCATCCATCCATCCATCCATCCATCCATCCAGCCATCCATCCATCCATCCATCCATCCATCCATCCATCCATCCATCCATCCATCCATCCATCCATCCATCCATCCATCCATCCATTGTTAAACATTTTAAATGTGTCTTTTGTTACGGGCGACATGGTTCAGACTGTAGCAAGCTGAGAAAGATCCTGATTGTGAGTTGCCGGGTTGCAGCCTACTGCCATCACTGTGTGATTGTGTGTAAAAATGAAAGAAAAGCTGCTCAAAACATAAATGTTTATTTAATTATGGATTAAGTGCATTCCATTCTTATAAACTTACACTAAACTGCACATTCTGTGGTATTAGCAATATTTAAAAATAGATCTCGTTCTTTTATTTTTGTAGAATTGTATTCTTCATCTATTCATATGTTTAGTTCTTATTGACCTTAAATGGCTTCAATATTATTAAATCTATTTAACTACATGAGTTTGAATCTTAAACTTTTGCAACGTGTTGCATCAGAGAAAGTTGACTGAAAAAAAAAATGAATAAACAAAAAATGTTCAACATTTGAAAACAGAAAGAGATCATGAGCAGCTTTTTAACAGGAAATAAATGACATAAATGTAAATGTTCATGTCGTTGTTTCATGATTTTTATCACGTCATTAGTTTCATATTTTTCTTGATTAAAAAGTTAAACTCAATGACATCAGTTGGTAAAAGTTTTCTTAATGTTTTTAAAAGCTCTTGGCGATACTCTTCCTTCCTCTTCGGCATAAACAGTGATCTCGTCTTTCTTCCTCTTTTCTAATGAAGGATAACAAACATAATGGTTCGTACGTTGAAACATCTGATGCTATTATCTGGACACGACGGCTCAAGGTCGACCTTCCATCTGTCAGTCTTTCTATCGACCGCGACTTAAACTCCATGAACCTCTGGATCACTGACTTGAAAGAACTCAACGCTATCGTGGAGCGAATATTGTTATTTGAGTTGAATAATGTTTTAATGACACAAAAGGTTATACATCGTGTTTAAAGTCAACAATTGATTATTTATTGCTTTAATAGAGAAAGTACACACTTATCAATGTTTATTTAGACCAGTAATATCAGTATCTGTACTTGATATATTTGCACACAAAATGTAGGTATGTACAGTATATATATGTACATAAGGAATTATACGAATATATGTTCTTTCCTATTATTTAGGAATGTTCAGAAAGCAAGACGAAACAAACATATAACACCCATTTGCAGATATAAAAAATTAGAAGAAAAAGTAAAATAAAACACACACCAAATTACACAGGACTCACAAAAATACAAAACAATAATAATTAGACGATCCGATCAAACACCTTCACATTATATAAAACAGAAAAATGAGGAACTCAATGTTGGAAGTTCATTGTTTGTGCCGTCTGTGTGTCAAAGTCCCTCCTTAAAACTGTAGCTTCATGAAACAGTGTCATTATGTTCACAGTCCACTAGATGGCGTCTCTGCACTATTTTTCTTTTGTTTTGAACAACTTTTCAAGTGTAGTAACAAGTATATATGTGCAGTATTGTCCAGTACTTGACTCTGGTGTTGTGATAGTGTAGTAACAAGTATATATGTGCAGTATTGTCCAGTACTTGACTCTGGTGTTGTGATAGTGTAGTAACAAGTATATATGTGTAATATTGTCCAGTACTTGACTCTGGTGTTGTGATAGTGTAGTAACAAGTATATATATGTAGTATTGTCTAGTACTTGACTCTGGTGTTGCGATAGTGTAGTAACAAGTATATATGTGTAATATTGTCCAGTACTTGACTCTGGTGTTGTGATAGTGTAGTAACAAGTATATATGTGTAGTATTGTCCAGTACTTGACTCTGGTGTTGTGATAGTGTAGTAACAAGTATATGTGTAGTATTGTCTAGTACTTGACTCTGGTGTTGTGATAGTGTAGTAACAAGTATATATGTGTAATATTGTCCAGTACTTGACTCTGGTGTTGTGATAGTGTAGTAACAAGTATATATGTGTAGTATTGTCCAGTACTTGACTCTGGTGTTGTGATAGTGTAGTAACAAGTATATATGTGTAATATTGTCCAGTACTTGACTCTGGTGTTGTGATAGTGTAGTAACAAGTATATATGTGTAGTATTGTCCAGTACTTGACTCTGGTGTTGTAGTATATACAGACCACATGACTCTTGACGAAGTCGTAACTGCTTTCATTTGTTTTCAAACCAAAATATGTCCAAACATCAGCTTTAAAAGCTGCTGGAGTCACTGTATCCTCTCGTCCTCAGTTATCCTGCAGGGATTTATTGTTCCTTTAGCTGTGGCCTGAAGTTTAACTGCAACACAAAAATGAACAAACACCATGAATATTTGCAAGTAAATTGTCAATCATTCTATACACACTTTGTTATTAAGATTTGATTTTACATCCATCAGACTGTAATACTACTTAAATTCAGCCAATCAATATTCTGATGCCACCAAGATACTAAGAATTATAAATTATATATACATACAAACTTATGTTAATGCTTGTAAAAACAAAAATACATTTTACATTTGACGTGTTAGATTAAATCAATATAATTTTGTCACTAATGTACTTCCATACAAACGCCCTTCTTTATATAATGAGTTCCACGTGTCTCACATCAGAGAGACTAATGTCAGACAGTCTGTCACACATTATAATGTGTGACAGACTGTCTGACGACGTCTTTCTGAGGAAGTCACTGATGGATGATCATGTTCTGGATCCGAGTCGTCGAGACCTGAGTCTCTGAGATGCTGCAGGATCTGCTGAACTCACCCCTCGCAGTGGAGCTCCGGGGAGGGGGGGCGGGGAGCCGGCCTCAGCCCGGATGAAGGGAGGGACGGACTCTAGGACCAGATCCTGACGTCGACAAGATGTTTCTGGTGGACGCTCTCCAGCGTAAATCAACTTCTGACCCTCGACGTCTGAAGTCCTTCTGGAAAATCAGGAGAAACGACGACAGACGAAGAATCTAAACAATGAAACATCTTTATATGTTGATGACGTACAGATGGTTTCATCGTTTCATTCGTCTTAAGCAGCCATTAGATCATGTTGACGTCAAAATCCTCAATTGGGAATTTAAGATGCTTTATTTAGGGAGAATATTGTTACACTTAAATATCGCAAAACTGTATCGACATATAACAGAACTGTAACGATTTTTAAAAAAACAAAAAAACGTTATATTTTATTTTCATTGTAATCCTTTTTATGTTTCATTTTAGTGTTGCAATTAAACTTTCAACCAATAGGTGGCAGCAGTTGTTACGTCCTTCGCAGCTGAAGGAACAATCAAATCCTGTGAGTTCCCAGTGATGACTGGGGACGAGAGGATACAGTGAGATTCTAGCAGCTTTTAAAGATGATGTTTGCAGTTACGATTTCGTCAAGAGTCAAGTACTCCACAATACTACAAATATATCCTTGTTCCTACAGTATAGCAATATATCACAATAAATTGTATCGTGATACGTATCATATCGCCAAATTCTTGCTATTTCAATCCTAGTTCTTATTTTATTGGGTATTTTTTGATTGTTTAGCACTTTGTGACCCTTGTCTAGGGTCAAGTACTCGACAATACTACACATATATCCTTGTTACTACACTAGCACAACATCAGAGTGAAGTACTTGACAATACTATACATATATACTTGTTACTACACTAGCATAACACCAGAGTCAAGTACTTGACAATACTACACATATATACTTGTTACTACACTAGCATAACACCAGAGTCAAGTACTTGACAATTCTACACATATATCCTTGTTCCTACAGTATCACAATATAATATAATAAATACTGTATAAATTTGATTTCTTTAACCTTGTATCCTGGTACTAGTGTATCAAAAGATTTGTGACAATACACAACCCTAGCTATATTTGTAGTTGAACAAGTCTGAGTAATACAAATGTTTTCATAAGTCTGATTAATATAAGTAAAACATATACCTAATTTTAAATGTTCTTTTTGTCTAAGTTGTTTTAATTACTTGCAATTTTTTTTATTATTTTTTGCCATTTTGTGTATTTTTATTTATTCTTTAAAGTAATTAATATTTATATTGAAAAAAATCATGTTCTTTGTTAAATCTCCCTGACAACTGAAATAAAGGTATTTATTGTCCCTCAAAGTAAATGAAAAGAAACACACTTTAAAAGTATGTAAGTAACATTTAAAGTAATATTTATTTGGAGCAGATTTAAAGGCCTCATAGGTTGTTTTTAAAAGTGTGTTTCTTGCTCCCCTAGTGTCAGAATAGTGTAACTGCAAATGTTGTGATTGTTTCTAACTGCGCCTGTTTCTAACATTTGATACTGTAGAAGATCCGTGGTCACATGACACTCACCTACTCTCCGTCCAGACAAGGTTACGTAGTAAAGATCACGGTTAAATAAATAGTACTACTACATGATTCAAGGCTATTAAAAATAAAATAAATCTTTACTGAAAATATGAACAAATGAAAAAGATGATGACATTTTACATAGTGTTGCTTTAACAGAAAGTTATTCTTCATTATTTACCTTATCAGGTATTTTTCACGGTACAAGTACATAAATGAGAGAAATAGAAATAATTAATAAATGAATAAACATGGATCAACTATTGAATGTATTCTTATTATTCTCGTTTAACTTTACAGCATCAAATCATATTGACCTTTGAAAATATCTCACAATTTGTCACTTTTTAAAAACAAACCTTCAGTCTCTCTTTGACTCAACGGCTCAAATGAGTCAAGACTGAGACGGACTTTTGTAGATCAGACTTTCAAAGTGAATCTGTGGTTTCCACAGACTTGATGCGGTAAATTGATCAGATTATCATCATTAATGCAAAATCTCTGTCAGGCAGATTAGAGCAGAGGATCATGGGAGTCATTCGTGACAATTTGATTCTGTCTGTGCCAGGAATTCACTGTTGTTTTAATAAGGATTTAAGTGTGTAAGTGTGTGTTTGTGTTGTTGTGATGTGTGACTGTATTGATTCATTAGTGTGTGTGTGTTGTTGTGATGTGTGACTGTATTGATTCATCAGTGTGTGTGTGTTGTTGTGATGTGTGACTCTATTGTATCATCAGTGTGTGTTTGTGTTGTTGTGATGTGTGACTCTATTGTATCATCAGTGTGTGTGTGTTGTTGTGATGTGTGACTCTATTGTATCATCAGTGTGTGTGTGTTGTTGTGATGTGTGACTCTATTGTATCATCAGTGTGTGTGTGTGTTGTTGTGATGTGTGACTCTATTGTATCATCAGTGTGTGTTTGTGTTGTTGTGATGTGTGACTCTATTGTATCATCAGTGTGTGTGTGTTGTTGTGATATGTGACTCTATTGTATCATCAGTGTGTGTGTGTTGTTGTGATGTGTGACTCTATTGTATCATCAGTGTGTTTGTGTTGTTGTGATGTGTGACTCTATTGTATCATCAGTGTGTGTGTGTGTTGTTGTGATGTGTGACTCTATTGTATCATCAGTGTGTGTGTGTGTTGTTGTGATGTGTGACTCTATTGTATCATCAGTGTGTGTGTGTTGTTGTGATGTGTGACTCTATTGTATCATCAGTGTGTGCGTGTGTTGTTGTGATGTGTGACTCTATTGTATCATCAGTGTGTGTGTGTGTTGTTGTGATGTGTGACTCTATTGTATCATCAGTGTGTGTGTGTGTTGTTGTGATGCGTGAATCTATTGTATCATCAGTGTGTTTGTGTGTTGTTGTGATGTGTGACTCTATTGTATCATCAGTGTGTGTGTGTGTTGTTGTGATGTTTGACTCTATTGTATCATCAGTGTGTGTGTGTTGTTGTGATGTGTGACTCTATTGTATCATCAGTGTGTGTTTTTGTACAAAACCCTCTTTTCATTGAAATATTGACATTATAAAATGATCTTAAGCTCCGCCCACTGAAAACACTTTATGGAGATTAAATCTTGTTGACCATAACCACACCCACTCTGCTGTGATTAGTCAAACATGGAGGTTTGTCACTGCGCGTCAATAATCCTGAGAAGTCTCCACCTCCAAGGCACTCGTTGTATAAACAAAGCTGGGCGGGATGACAGCTGGAGGAGGAGTGAAGCCATTATTACATCATAATGGACTCTCGTAACCTTTCGTTTGCCCAGATTTCAGAGCAACTTTATAAAGTAATAAGTTGAAAACATGGTCTTGTTGAGGAACTTTTACGTTTTACTAGTTTAACAGTTTGAAATGAGATCTAATCGATGCTTCGACATTTTAAATTCTCTTCCATTGCTGTCGATGTCGTTCTCGTTCTCAGTTCCATACCATAATACAATGATTTATCCTCCAATGTTTCGCTCTGACATTTAAAATCAGAAGCTCACAGATGGTTGCAGATTAGAGCCGAACCCCCCCCTTTAACCCCCCCCTCCACTGACATTAATCTAACAGGTCAACGTTTACATCACGTCTGTCACTCATTCATTTATTTATTTATTTCGTTAATTCATTTAAAAGGACAATGTGCAGTTGCTTTAAAAAGATTTAGCCTTGTTGCTGCTGCTGATATTGTCGGTTTAAACACGACGCCATATTGATGATAATATTGAACCTATTTATTTTTATTTGAATTTGAAGGATCGAGACAAAGATGAGAAAACATTTATGAACATCAGTGTTGTCAGAATATTTAATGGTTGAAATTTAAATGTTGAAACGTTGAAGGTTTTTATTGTGTTGTAAGTAAGTAAGCAAGTTATTTATATGTGTTGTTAAATGTTGTTTTTTTTCAAAGCATTTCTTTTTTTTTATTAATAAATACATTTCAATAACTACTAAATTGCTTAATTTTTTTCTAAATCTTGATTTTTTTTATATATTTTTTTACACATAGAGTTTGATATTCTTATTGTATTAATTCAAAAATATGTTTTTAAATTATTATTTTTTTAAATTCATAGTCTTTTTAATTCAATAAGAAAATGTTGGTATAACAGAGTCACCAGACATTACCAAACGAGTACCGAACTACTTCATCAAACTTTCAGCCAATCATGCGATACACAGGTAGTCACATGACTGATCGATGAAGTAGCAAAAGTTTTAACATTTGAAACGTTAAATTCAACAATTTAATATTCTGATATACTTCTGAACAATTCATATGTAAAGTAAAACAATGGTCTTATGTAGATTCTTGTTTATATCTCAATGTTAATCTTTTATTTCATCATGTTTGTGAGTCTAAATTCAGTTTATACAGCAAGATATCGAATTGAATTTATTATATTTTATTTTGCGTCATTTATTATCTATACGCCACTTTATGGTCATGCCTCGTATTCTATTCTGAATTCTTGTATTTTATTGATCTAATTTTAATTTATTCTTTATTCTATTTTGACCCTAAAAGAAAGTTCTGATTCTAATATTTATTGGCTCTAAAGAACTTTAAAGAATGTATTTCACTCTCACCGAAAACTAGATGTTGATATTATTACCCATGATGCAACAGAGAAGGGAAGTGATTGCAAAACAAATAGAACACAGATTCCGTGAGTAAATTGACGTGTTTAGAGGAGAAAAAAAAAGTTTATTTGAGCAAAAGATATGCAAAAGATATATATTATATTTGGTTTCCTTGTTTTACGCCTAAAATAATCAGAATTAAAGTCCAAAATATTGTTGTTCATCTTCAAGGAAATGTATTTTTAGATAAAAGTTACAGCGTTAGAAGACAGCGGGTGAAATAAAGAAAGTCTAAAATGGCTACAATTAAATAAAAAAATATAATATATAAGTTAATTGTACAAGAATCTAGGGGGCGCCATGAACACTTAACACAATAGCATACAAACATAAAAATAATAGATAGAAATACTAAAACAAAAAGAAAATGGTAATAAAAGCAGCTTCACCTCGAGAAAGTTCAGTTCCAACATGACTAAAATCTTCCTCTACCGTCATTAGCGGTTGCCACGGCAACTCAGCATCCTCCACTTCCCTTTATAATCCTTCCTTGTCGCACCTTCATGTCCTTCTTCACCTCCCTCTCGAACCTCCCTCTATCTCCTCTGTTCTTCACGACAAGAGAGAAGCAAATGAACAAAAGTGAGATTTATATTTCAGCAGCAGATGGAAATAGACCTAAATCTCTGGACCGTGTCCCTCGTCTCTCTTTTTTTAAGCTGCTCTCGTCTCCCAGGATTGACAGAAATCAGAAGCTGCTCCTGTGACTTCATTAGAGAAACTGCTGGAGATAAAGTCACTGATGTTTGATGAAGAAGACGCTGTCGAGTCACCAGACCTTTCAGCTCTTTAAACGTTGAAAGAATCTCCACCTTAAAATGACTTTAAATCACTAATAATGACCATAAGAAAAACGATTTGAAATTAAAATGTGTCATTTACTCTCATTGACTGTCAGTTTGAAAGTTTTCCTTCACTTATCCATGAATTAATATCATTTACAGGTCAATACAACTTTATTAAATCACTTCATTTCATTGCTATAAATCTAAAGATTTACCAAATATTTCATGTATTTCACGTGTTTTTTCATGGAACTAAATCAAATATATTCTTATTTCTTAAATATTTTAAGGTGTGGAATTTTGTTCCAGGTGTTTAATGTAAAATGTTTTTAATATTTTCATTCTTTAAATGATATGTATATTATCTATAAAGTCAGTATTGTTTTATTCTGTGAAGGAAATGTAAGAATAAAAGGGAAAAAAGGGCTTAATTTAATGAATTCGTTTTTTAATTATTTTTTTCATTTTATTTATTTTATGGCATTTTTGAGTAAAAATGATCAATTATATAAAAACTGCTTATTTATCTTCAATTTCAAATTAATGATCACAGAAGCCTGGATTGAAAAAGAACATTCTTTTAAATAGATTTTTATGATTTTTATCTACTCTATCCTCGAATGATGTATTTCATGTATTTAATTTTCATTTTTTATTCATAGATAAATCAAAATTTAAATGCAATTTGCGGAATAATTTTGACTGAAGATCAAGATCCTGTTTAAATGTCAAGTTTGTGAAATTGTTTTCAGTCACATTTTTTATTCTAGTTTCCCGTTTCAATCTTAAACTCTCTGAATGAAAGACTTTAAGAGACAGAAATTATACATTTTACGACAGAGTTCGTGGGTCACACATCATTTCATTATTATTTTAAGACCTAATGTGTGTAAAAAGGTGTGAATCTCTGACCGTTTTCTTCTCTGCTTGTGTGTCGCAGGTATTTATGAGCAGACATTTCTTATTCAACTTCAGTCAACCGATCCTGGATGTGAAGATTGCCTTTTGTCAGGTGTGTGTCCCTTACAGGTAAACAAAGGTACAGTAATAAGTTCCCTTCGTCACCGTCTGCATGGCCGGACTCCACCTGCACAGGTTGATTTGAATCGCTTCACCTCTTTTTTCTATTCTTTTTTGGGCACTTTTTCTTATTCAAGCATGTTTTTAATGCAAACCATTGCATCAGGAAAGATTATTTTCAAACAACGCTTCATTAAAAGGTGAAAATATGCAGAAATTGTTTAACTTTGGACATTTTTTTTCTCTTTCCTGATGAATGTTTCTCCAGCAAAACTGTTTTATTTGCTATTTTATTACAGTTTCACTACCAGATATATATAAAAAACATAGATCAAAGGAAAAAAGATACACATTTTAACAACATCCTTTCACTACTAGTTTGATTCTCAATTTTTTTCCCTTCTTTTTTTTGTGACAGCAATTGTCCAACAAAATAATTCAAATGGAAATTGAAACAGTATTTTCCTAAATAAAAAAAGTGCTTCTATGGAATATGTATCTAGCCTTAATTTTTTTTATTGATATTTTATATCCTTCTTTTCCCATAATTTTCTCGTTTTTCTTCTCCCTCCTTTATGCTATGAGGTCACTCATCAATGTGGTTCATCAGAAGAGGAACCAAAGGCATTATTTTCACGAAATTTAAAGAAATTTAGCATTAAAATGACTCGTCTTATCTTCTGGTGATGTTTTGGTACAACTTTCACGTCATGTGATCGTTGCCAGGAGTTTATGGAAGTAAATCATGAAATGTTGAATTTTTCATTGTAATGTTGTTGTATTTTTAGGCAGTTATTCTTTGGACTGATTACATCATTTCTATAATGAAAAATCTAATCATTTTTTAGTGAATATTTTAAATACATCATTTTTATATTACGTTTTTGTTTTACAAAAAAAATAGTCATTTTAATAATGAATGCATTTTTTACACATCGAGTTTGAATTTCAAGTTCAACTAATTGAAAAATATTATTCAATATTTTTCAATTTGTAACATTTAAAAATTCAATATAAAAAGATAGTGTTGCCCTGATTGGCTGAAATTTGGATCAAGTAACTCGGTAATCTATTGGTTCTGTCTGGTGACTCTATTATAACTTTTATATATTGAAAATTTTCGATTAATTTTTTTTTTAATCGTATAAAAAAACAACTAAAAAACGATTCAACCTTTCAATATATAAATAATTAAATTAAATTATAAATTAAATAAATAAATTCAAGCATTAATATAATAAAACGTACAGTGAGCTTGATTTTAACCAAATGAATTATTACCAATTATTTTTTGTGTTTCTATATTTATTTTATAGTCAGTCACTCGATGATCGATAAATTACAATAAAATGAAAATGTTTGTAGTGATTTTTGTATTTATCGCTGTCGAGCATGTATGTATTTCTTAAAAAGCATGTTACAAACTGCACGTCACTAATCTGACGCTTCCAGGAGAGAACTGGTGCAAAACTCTCCTCAATTTTATTTGATTTCTGCTGAAAATGGACCGAAAAGTTCCTTCTGCTCACGTGTGTTGTTTCCTGCGACAGGGGTTTGGAAAACAAGTGGATGTGTCATATATCGCCCAGCATTACAACATGAGCAAAAGCAAAGTGGACAACCAGTTCTACAGCGTGGAGGTGGGCGACTCCACCTTCACCGTGCTGAAGCGCTACCAGAACCTGAAGGCCATCGGGTCTGGAGCTCAGGGCATCGTCTGGTGAGTCGTCCTCGTCGCCCTCGTGTTTTCACCGTCGCTCGTGTTTGCGGGAAGGATGGTCACACCTGAGGGGTGTTGCCGAGGAAGAGCCCCCCGCTGACGAGACATCTGTGAGTCCATGAATAATGAAGGAGGTTATTATTAGTCCAGGGAGGAAGTAGAAGGTGAAGCTCCAGCCAAACATCAATTAAAACCAGCGACGAAGGGAAGCGGATGAAAAACTGTTTGCTAGGAAACAATTGTGTACGTTTTAATGGTGGAAAAATACACAATTTAGCGTGTTGTGGAAAGAGAAAACAATAATTAGCATATGTATGATGTCATTAAACTTAAAATAAAATAGAAAAAAAAGGATACTTGGAAAAAAAAACATGATTCAAATTTATTTTAAACTATGCGTATGAGTAAAGATGCACAAATGGCTGCACTGATTTTAGTGAGTAAAGATGTGACATTAATGAAAACATTGTATTTTTTCCCCTTTTATTTTAACAACAGAGAAATTATAATAATCATGTTATTTAGAGACAAGAACCCTCTAGTGTTTAATTCACATTATATAAGGAATGTTATGGTGACTTTACTTTTGCTATAACATATCTATAGTGTATTAGTGACATAAAAACATTGAAGATTGAATTATTTTTAATTAAAGAAAATAATTGTATACAAAATTAATCGTTTCAATTTAAAAAGGTTAAATTTGTTTTATTAAATTAATAAATTCCATAAATTGTAAATTGAATGGTTAAAATAAAGTGAACTGAATTGAAATCATTGTTAAAAATTAAATAAAATAAAAAAAAGGGGAAATGTTAACACTATTGTACCAACATGTTTATATTGAATTTAAAAGGCTACAAATAAAAGTTAAAAAAAAAAAAAATGTTGTTTATTAAATTCTACCAAACTATATGCGTAAATTTCTGAAAAAAATGGATTTAATAAAAAATGAATAAATAACAGAGATAGAAATTATTTAATAAAATAAAATAATGTAAAAAGAAAAATTGAGTTTTAACATTTCAAATGTTAAATTCCAAACCTAAAACAACCTCCTGATGTCAGTGATGTACTTAACATCATTTCATTGTTCACCCTTTGTTACTTACTTACTTACTTTATATACTCCGAGCTTGGATACAGAAACACACTTTACAATTTCAGAATTTTTATCTAACACAGCTTTGTTTTTAAGAGTATTTGTGTGATATATTTATCTACTGTATGTATACAAATATAAACAAATAATATCATAGCATTCTTGTGGTTTTTTTTTTTAATAATACAAATTTTAATAATAATTTTAACATATCTATCTTGATTTTATTGCTTGTTTTTATATGTTCAGCTCTTTTACTTTCCGCTTGATTCTGGTGAAACATATTGACTTGAGTGTCGATGGTCGAGTGAGGATTATAGCGAAGGCTACATGGTTGACAGTATAGACACAGAATCCTTCATCATGACTTCATAAAGAGCTTCTTATCATTAAGATTCTTCTCACGAAGGCCCAGACATTAAAAAAAATGTAAGTAAGTAAGTAAGTAATTTATATTTATAGAGCGCTTTTCCAGACGAGATTCACAAAGTGCTTAAACAAACTAATAAAATATATACGTGGCTCAGACTCCACTGATCCAAGACTCGCGCTAATGCTAGCATCACGCGCACCTACAGGCCACGCCCCTTATGATCCTTTCTTCTGACATCCGAGTTTTTCCTATAATGTATCGTCCGAGTCCCGACCCTTGACCCCCCCTCGTGTCCCCCACTCGCCCTCCCGACTCCCCTCCTTCCTCGCTGTGCCTCCATCTCCTCCACGCCTCAGGCTTTCCTCGTCTTCCGTTGCGAAGCGATTTTTGGGGAACTTGCAAATCCGCTGGAGCAGGACGGAAACGTCTATGTTGGGATTTCTGACCATTTCACGGAGATAAGCGAAATATTTAGACGCGCTCGGAAGAGAGAGAGAATAAAACTGACTCGGTGCTGCCATCAGGTGGTGTGTTTGACGCTGAATATTAAGTCTATCTATTTTACAAATATGAGATTTTTTTTTAACAACAGATCAACTTTTTTTTATTAGTTGGAGGAACTCCCATGATGCCTTTCTACACACTACTATATTTAAGGATTGGTCGCTACGATACTGTATTTAGATTTATGTTGTTTTCTTAAAAGGGATCCACACTGATCTGATCCAGCCTTACACCCCAGCTCGGGCTCTGAGGTCTGTGGATCAGAATCTACTTATGGTTTCACGCACACGGCTCAGGACCAGAGGAGAGAAATCTTTTCAGGCTGTTGCTCCTAAGCTTTGGAACGATCTTCTCTCTCTTTGCGCTTGATGGATCTACTGACTCCTTTAAGAAACATCTTAAGACGTTTCTATTTGTTCAGGCTTTTCCTTGAATTTCTCGAACTCCTGTGTTGTTCTCAGTATTATCTTGATCAGTAAAGTATGTACTTTTTTGAGTATTGTTTCGATTGTCTAAGCGCTTTGTGACCCTGGTCTCGAAAAGCGCTATATAAATAAATATTACTTACTTACTTACACCTGTGATTGGTTGGCTGGGCGGCAAAGCATTACGGGAGTCGTTCAAGTCACCATCACTGAGAGGGTTGTTGAGAGGGATGACACCTCATATGCGATCGTAATGATGAGTTTTAATGTTTAAATAAATGTGGTTAATTCAACAATGGAAATATTAAGTGGTCAATAAGTGGATTTTGTTAATCTGTGTAAAAGAAGGTAACTCTGCGATAATCGTGGATCTACTGTACATCGTACTGTATATCTAGTTACATTGATGTAGACGTGGATGGATTTAAAACGTACTTCCTGTCGTATAATTCAGAAGATTAGATTAAAGTAATCTCTTTACTCGCTTAATCACCAGGAAATCTGGCTGTTTTAGATCATATACAGGGATTTATGGAACATATCAGATTATTTTCTTGCTCTATTTGCTTCAAAAAAATGCTGCACAAGTGAAATTCCGACTTAAAATTTCACTGTCAGGAGATGTCAAAGGAAGGAGCCGGAGACGATGCACTTATAACGTTCAAATAATCAGATATATAATCATCTACAAATCGGTTCACATAAGACACACTGCTAAAATAAAAAGAGATGGTGGTAGAGTTCTGTCTCACGGTCAAACAAATCTGAGGAAATCCAAATAATGCCATATTATAAATGAGGAAGTCCAGGACGGAGTGGAACCACTAAAGAAAGAGAAAATTGAGAAAATAAATAATTTAAATACAACTCACCAGAACAGAGTGACTAAAATCGCAAACACAAAGAGACTCCAAAGAGTCCCAAAAAACACCAATTGAATTGGCAAATAAAAGTGTTAACGTCAAAGGAGGCAGAAATGTAAAACGAACTGACGCCGGCCTGTGGAAAGTCCGGAATTATAAGAAAGAAGGATGATCTCCAAACCTTCTGACTAACACTTTCGGAATCGCCCCATAATTTCCGACAAACAAGAGGAAAGAAGGGCAAAACAGGAAGTGTCTCAAAAAATAAAATGTTACGAAAGGGAATCGTAACAGTCCCAGTAGAACAAGGGGCTCACAGGTGTAGTCAAGGGGCCTTTCATGGCCCTTGGGATGAAGTTGTTTATGGAGCCTGAGCAAGGGTCACTTTCTGTAGATGGTTAGGAAATAACTGAATAAAACTTTCATTTTATTATAATATTCTTAAGATGGAACAAAAATAAACATTATCAAAACATTATGTGCAAATTAAATTTCAGTCAATGAAAAGAGTTTTCAACAACAAACTCTTGGTTTGCGGCACAAAAGTTTGTATTCCTTTCTGTAGAACCAACGGAACAGACACACATGTGGACCTTTGAATGCATTCATGTGACCCTTGTAAGTTCACAGTAAAACTAATCATTTATATTATTATATTTTAATTAAAACTGGATTGTATCGTTTAACTTATTCAGGTCATCTTTTTTTTATTCGTTTTTTATTTTGTCCTTCTTTGGGGAATATTTAAAACAATGGTTTTTGGAAATAATTATACGATGAAAATAACAAATGTAAGTGATTAACTTGCATTTCATTAATGTTTTGTTGTTAAAAAAATAAATATGATTATTTTCTTCTTTAAAAGCCATGAATGAAAAATGATACTAAATCAAATTACTGCTTTAACCTTTTTTAATAATGTAATTTCACTAATTTAATTGGTGAATAAACAGGCAGGACTGTAAAACGACGTCGGCAGATTAATTATTCCTTTTTTGGGGAATATTTAAAAAAATGTTATTTTATTCAAATTAAATGTAAGGAAATATTATATGATGATTTTTTTCTTTAAAAACCATGAATGAAAAATGATATGAAATCAAATAACAGCTCTAGCTTTTTTTTTTATAATTTCATAATTTTTCAATTTTTAATTATCACATCAAATTAAAGCCTCTTTTTATTTATTCCTTATTTCTTCTGGCAAATCTAGTACATAAAGTGAATCTAATCATCTACCACTGATCCAGACATCTTGTCTTTATGTTTTTAATGCAACCAAGTAAAACCTAATTCCACTTTTTATTAAATATAGAGCCTTTTAACTGTAAACCCTGCTCTGAGAAAGAAATCACTTCTTACTTAAATGACACAAATGTAATGTAACATTTATTTTATTGGATTTATTATGCGATTTTACTTCGATGTCTGTATGTTTAAAGATACTAAAGATAAAACCCGCCCGTCATGTCGTGTTAAATCAGAACCAGAACAAAGATGTGCGTCATTAAACATCTGATCTCGCCTCTTCTTCTCATAAGTCACAGCTAAGTCCTGGAATCTGAGGCTCTAAGTACTTGAGCTGGTCGTGACATCACAGTATCTCTGGGCTCGACTCGACGGATGGTCGTCCGTGAAGGCTCTGCTGTTGCCATGGCGACGCGTCGTCCATCGCCGAGGCACGACAGCAGAGTCAAACCCACTCGCAGCACTTTCACCATCAGCGAGATGTTCTCTCGGCTTTGATGAATTATTTGCTTCGCTCGCCGAGACCTTCTCTTCCCAGAGATGCTTCAGATCACGGCTCTTTGTAGATGAAACTCGTCTGTTTGGATCATCAGAGGCTCTTTTGAGTCAGAAACACTCAGAACGTTTGAGGAAAAAAAGAGCAAAGCAATTTTGAAACTGTTATTATGTCGTTCATTTCTATGTTAGTAAGTAAGTAAATGTTATTTGTAAAGATGTTTCTAGACCAGGGTCACAAGGCGCTTTAACAATCAAAACAATACACAGTTAAAATATATACTTTAAAAGATCAAGACACATCAGACAAACACAGGAGAAACAAGAAAGTTAAGAAAAAAGCACAAATAAAAGTGTTTTGAGATGTTTCTTGAAGGAGTCAGTAGATCATCAAACACAGATGTTTCTTGAAGGAGTCAGTAGATCATCAAACACAGATGTTTCTTGAAGGAGTCAGTAGATCATCAAACACAGATGTTTCTTGAAGGAGTCAGTAGATCATCAAACACAGATGTTTCTTGAAGGAGTCAGTAGATCATCAAACACAGATGTTTCTTGAAGGAGTCAGTAGATCATCAAACACAGATGTTTCTTGAAGGAGTCAGTAGATCATCAAACACAGAGATGGTTCCAAAGCTTAGGAGCAACAGTCTGGAAGGATTTCTCTCCTCTGGTCCTGAAGTTCAGGAACCATCAGTAGATTCTGATCCACAGACCTCAGAGCCCGAGCTGGGGTGTAAGTCTGGATCAGATCACTGATGGAAGGTCTGACCATGAATAGATCTGAAAGTAAGAACCAGAATTTTAAAATGATCCTGAAAGAAACTGGCAGCCAGTGAAGAGTTTTAAGGATCGTAGAAATGTAAGTTCTTCTACTAGAGCGACTCAGAATTCTGTCTGCAGAGTTTTGTATGAACTGCAGGCGAGACACATCCTTCTTGTTTAGACACCAAAATAAACTGTTACCCTAGTCTAATGAAACAAACGCATGGATTCTAGATTTCTAGATCGTATTCTGACATAATTTTCCTACCTTTAGAGATTTTTCTCAGTTGAAGGAAACAGTTTCTGGTCAGTTTTCTTCAGTGTTGAACAAGAGACATGTCTTTATCAAAAACAACACCCAGGTTTCTCAGGCTCAGTTTGACAGACTGACCTAAGTGACCCAAGTAATGACTCAACCCTGGAACCTGGAAGCTTCTTGTTGATTAATTTAACTCAATAATTCCTAAATTTAAATTATTTGTATTTTTAAAGGCTGATTTTATTTTATTTTTATTTTTCAATATTGAATACATTTTAAAAATATTTTCCAAATTCCTGCTTTTTTTTTAAACTTAGAGTTTGATATTTTAATTCCAAAAATTAAAAACATATTCTTTCATATTCTTTTTAATTTATTTTCCTTAGTATTTTAAATTCAATATAAAAAAATATTTATATGATGATCGGCATGAAGTAAAAATTTAAAAGGCTATAGTTTGAAAAAAATATAATTAGAACTCATTTATTTTAATTTAAAAATATAATTCATATATACTGTATGAATTACAATATCAAACTATGTGGAAAAAAAAGAAAATTAATTTGTAAAATACTATTAAAAAAAAAAAAAAATACTATGATTGTAATAAGTATTATTTGAAAAAAAAAATCAATATATAAATGGCTCCGTTACTCACCTAGCTTGGTCAAATCTATACATCCTCTTTAATCCCTAAAATATATTTAAAAAATCTTTAGCAGCCGAAATATATTTCCTTTATTTATCATCTTTGTGGGCAGAACCTTAATTGTCGGTAAATAATCTTTTTGTTTTGTTTATCTTTAGCTAGTTGAGGTACTTGTTATGTTAGCATGAGGTTAGCATCGCAGCTCTCACATGTTGGATTGTGTTTTTTTAGCATTAGCTCCATTAGCTCCACTTTCACTGGTGTGAGGTTAGAATCCACTGATGGGATGAACATTTGTTTGTTCCAGCGCTGGCTACGACGCGGTCCTGGATCGCAATGTTGCCATCAAGAAGCTCAGCAGACCCTTCCAGAACCAGACCCACGCCAAGAGAGCATATCGAGAGCTGGTGCTCATGAAGTGTGTCAACCACAAAAACGTGAGATTCATGTTCGAAACGTAGCAAAAATATACATTTAAAAAATAATAAATATGTTAGAAAGCGACACTAACGTTTGTAGAAGTTAATGATCTTCTTCTCTTTCAGATCATCAGTTTATTAAACGTCTTCACGCCACAGAAATCTTTAGAGGAATTCCAAGATGTGTGAGTACGACCTTTACGACCTTTACGACCTTTATGACCTTTATGACCTTTACGACCTTTACGAACTTTGAGTGAAATGAAACCATTGGTTTGATTCTTGACGCCTTCAACTGCTGCGACAATAAAACTTTTCATTTGTCTGTGGAGCTGCTGTATGAAGTGAATCAGTGCCAGCAGTAGTTGATTTAAACTCAAATTAAATTCACATTTATTGTTTTTTAATCATTCAAAAATACCGTTTATTATTTGCATTTAAATAAATAATGGAAATAAAATAAAAAAAAAAACAATCGAAATAATTGAAACATATGGAAGTATATCAGTGCCAAATTTATTATATATACAGTATATATATATAAATCAAACTATTCAACTATTGAGATGGCACTGATATACTTACATAACATTTCAACCAATCATAGTGACTCTATTATACCATCAATATATATTGAATTT
This sequence comes from Callionymus lyra, assembly GCF_982586985.1. Lineage (NCBI taxonomy): Eukaryota > Metazoa > Chordata > Actinopteri > Syngnathiformes > Callionymidae > Callionymus > Callionymus lyra. The sequence goes on from NC_141822.1 coordinate 6,535,276, forward strand.
AAAAGGCTATGAATTAAAAAATATTAAATTCAGGAGATTTATTTTTTAATTATTGGAATTAGAATATCAAACTCTATGAGTGAAAACATTTAGAAAATATTTGAATTAAAAAATCCATGTTTCAATAGACAAAGTTTTGAATTCAATTATTAAAAAATAAAAAAAATCGAATGTTAAAAAAACAAGGAAAAAGTTTCAAGAAAAAATGATAAAATTAGGCACTGATATACTTCCATACACTGAAATTTTGGAATTATTCAATTAAAAAAATGTGATTATTGAAACATATATATTTTTTTATATACAAATATTTTCAAAATGTTTTTACACATAGAGTTTAATATTCTTTTCCCAATATTTAAAAAATAAATCTCCAAAATTTAATATATTTTAATTCGTAGCCTTTTAAATTCAATATAAATTGTTGGTATAATAGTCTCACCATGATTGACTGAAATTTCACTCAAGTAACTCTGTACTTTTACAGTATTGTCTGGTGACTCTATTATACTAACGTTTTATATACATTTAAAAGTCTAGGAATGAAAACAATTGAATTCAGAAAATGTATTTCAGGATTATTGGAAATAGAAAATCAAACTGTGTCAAAAAAAAATAAATAATACAATCCATTAATTAGAAAATTACTTTCATAATTTTAAAAAATTACAATAATTAACTGTATTTTTGAAATATATATATATAAATATTGTTTATCTATGTTTTAATATTCAATTCTTTTAATTGAAAAAATTATCCAGTTTTTAAAAAAACAAAAAATGAATCCATAAATAAAGAAATATTCTTTTCCCATAATACTTGTGTTGTGTTGTGTTGTGTGTCCTCAGATATCTAGTGATGGAGCTGATGGATGCCAACTTGTGCCAGGTGATCCAGATGGAGCTGGACCACGAGAGGATGTCGTACCTGCTCTACCAGATGTTGTGTGGCATCAAACACCTGCACTCAGCAGGCATCATTCACAGGGTGTGTAGTTGTGTTGTTTATAACCACTGCAGGCATCATTCACAGGGTGTGTAGTTGTGTGTCCTTCTGCAGGCATCATCCACAGGGTGTGTAGTTGTGTGTCCTTCTGCAGGCATCATTCACAGGGTGTGTAGTTGTGTTGTTTATAACCACTGCAGGCATCATTCACAGGGTGTGTAGTTGTGTGTCCTTCTGCAGGCATCATTCACAGGGTGTGTAGTTGTGTGTCCTTCTGCAGGCATCATTCACAGGGTGTGTAGTTGTGTTGTTTATAACCACTGCAGGCATCATTCACAGGGTGTGTAGTTGTGTGTCCTTCTGAAGGCATCATCCACAGGGTGTGTAGTTGTGTGTCCTTCTGCAGGCATCATTCACAGGGTGTGTAGTTGTGTTGTTTATAACCACTGCAGGCATCATTCACAGGGTGTGTAGTTGTGTGTCCTTCTGCAGGCATCATTCACAGGGTGTGTAGTTGTGTGTCCTTCTGCAGGCATCATTCACAGGGTGTGTAGTTGTGTGTCCTTCTGCAGGCATCATTCACAGGGTGTGTAGTTGTGTGTCCTTCTGCAGGCATCATTCACAGGGTGTGTAGTTGTGTTGTTTATAACCACTGCAGGCATCATTCACAGGGTGTGTAGTTGTGTTGTTTATAACCACTGTAGGCATCATTCACAGGGTGTGTAGTTGTGTGTCGTTCTGCAGGCATCATTCACAGGGTGTGTAGTTGTGTTGTTCATAACCACTGCAGGCATCATTCACAGGGTGTGTAGTTGTGTGTCGTTCTGCAGGCATCATTCACAGGGTGTGTAGTTGTGTTGTTTATAACCACTGCAGGCATCGTTCACAGGGTGTGTAGTTGTGTGTCCTTCTGCAGGCATCATTCAAAGGGTGTGTAGTTGTGTTGTTCATAACCACTGTAGGCATCATTCACAGGGTGTGTAGCAACAGTTGTGTGTCGTTTACAACCACTGCAGGCATCATTCACAGGGTGTGTAGAAACAGTTGTGTTGAGTTTAGAACTACTGCTAGTAAATACAATCTACCCACACTACAGGAGTGTACTTTTTTATGTGTAGTCATAATATTAAACGTGTCTTCCACTGCCCTATCATGTATTCAATATTAAATCTGATATATAACTTTTAACAAAAATTAAGTAAATTTACTGTCACAGATATTTTTCCAAAAACTGAGTCAGAGAAGTGATGCTAAAATCACTTAATAAAACACGTTAAAATAGTAGATTGTTTTTCTGTTTTCAGTTTTTAAATCTGGATTATTATTTAATACATGTCTGTTGAGTCCGCTGTATCCTCTCGTCCTCAGTCGTTGACAGGATCCCAACAAACACTGAGAGTTTTTTGCACGTTATTGTAAATTAAAAAGGGGATTATTTTAATTGAAATATATTTCTTTAAATAACCAGGATGGACTTATATATTGATACATTGTTTTATAGATATTAATAAAAAATATTGTATAAAGAAATATTGTAATATATGGTAGTGTTGATATTTTCTCACTTATTACTATTTTTAATTGGTCAAAGGCGTGTAAAAGACTGAAAGATGCACTAAAACATTAACAATAACAATAAACGTGTCTTTCCTCGTCCAGGACCTCAAACCCAGCAATATAGTTGTAAAGTCCGACTGCACCCTTAAGATCCTAGACTTCGGTTTGGCGCGGACCGCCGGGACCAGCTTCATGATGACCCCCTACGTGGTGACCAGATACTACAGAGCCCCCGAGGTCATCCTGGGGATGGGCTACAAGGAGAACGGTAAGAACTCCAGTGTGGTCCAAGAACTTCAAACCTAAGGAGGTACTTTTGATTCTTTATTGTTCATCAAGAATAACATTTGCTTGGATCAGGAGAAAAGTTGCTTCAGTATCAAAACTATTTTCAATCAAAATATATATATATATAAAAAACCCACAAAAAACAATATTATGAATGAAAAAGTTGTTTTAGTAAAAAGCATATTTAATAAAAAATGCTTCAATTAAAATAATAAATAATGTCAACAAAGGTACCTCAAATTAAAATAAAAAGAAAAATTTAAATATATGTTTGTGTTGGTTAGAAATGTTTTATCTTAATTATTTTGCTCAATTGTTTCTTTTTAAATTGAAAGTATTTTTTTAAATGTTTTTTTAATGAAAAGAACTTATGCTTCAATGAAAAAAAACCTTTAATCGAAAGAAAAGTTGCTTTAATAAATAAAAAAATAAAAAATAATCAATCCATACAAAGTTGCTTTAAAAGGATTTATTAAAAGACATTTAAAAAAGTTTTTGTGAAAAAGAAAAATTAAATAAATTAAAAACTCCTTCCATAAGAATACTATTTTTTCAATAAAAATTATTTCTGCTAAAATAAAAATAAAATACATTTTCATAAAAAATAAAAAAAATCACAAAAAAAGGGGTTTTGAATTCAGACCTTTTTCTTTTCTGTGTTTGTTTGGTTTGAACATTTTTGTCTTGATAATTAAATCCCCAAAAAGATGCTTAAATGTTTTTTTAATTGAAAGTATTTTTGTTCTGATTTTTTTTTTTAAATGAAAGTAAAAGTTGCTTCAATCAAAAAGTTCAATAAAAAAAGTTCCTTTGGTCAAAAATAATGTTTCAATCCATAGAAAGTTGGTTCAAAGACAGTGTTTGAACAAACATTTTTAATAAAAAACAATTCTGCACTACAGAAAAAATTAAATTAAAAGTTGCTTCAATAAGAATAAAATATGTTTTATAAGAATAATTGCTGGTCCAGTCAAAAAATAATATTTACAATGATAAAAAATGTTCCAATAAAAAAAAAACTTTTTAATAAGGGTTTCGAATTCAAACTTTCTTATTTTGGTGTTATATTATGGGCAGAACATCAGTGTCATTACTATGCATTTCAAACCCTTTTTTTAAAATTGAATATTATATTTTATTGTGAAGCAACTTTTCTTTGATTGAAGCCATTTTTTAATTGAATAATAAAGAAACAAAATTCACTTCTTTAAGCTCGAACTTGTCTCTCGAATCTGCTTCCTGACACTGAACTAACACTTTTCTTTTAATCTGCTTCTGTCTCTAAATCTCTTTCTTTCTCTCCTTCCTGTCGTCACCCTCGGGACTGCAGTGGACATATGGTCGGTGGGGTGCATCATGGGAGAAATGGTTCGCCACAAAATCCTCTTCCCGGGCCGGGACTGTATCCTTATTGACTGACAGCAAACTGAGTGACTGACATATTGATCTGATCACTGGCTTTTTATTGATTTCACTGTGAAAAACAAGTAAGTAAGTAAAGGATGTTTGTGAAGATCTTTCTAGACCAGGGTCACAAAGCGCTTTAACAATCAAAAACAATACACAGTTAAAATACTGTATATACTTTAAAAGATCAAGACATATCAGACAAACACATGATTCTCAGAAAATCAGGGAAAGCACAAATAAAAGTGTCTTGAGATGTTTCTTGAAGGAGTCAGTAGATCATCAAACACAGATGTTTCTTGAAGGAGTCAGTAGATCATCAAACACAGATGTTTCTTGAAGGAGTCAGTAGATCATCAAACACAGATGTTTCTTGAAGGAGTCAGTAGATCATCAAACACAGATGTTTCTTGAAGGAGTCAGTAGATCGTCAAACACAGATGTTTCTTGAAGGAGTCAGTAGATCATCAAACACAGATGTTTCTTGAAGGAGTCAGTAGATCGTCAAACACAGATGTTTCTTGAAGGAGTCAGTAGATCATCAAACACAGATGTTTCTTGAAGGAGTCAGTAGATCATCAAACACAGATGTTTCTTGAAGGAGTCAGTAGATCGTCAAACACAGATGTTTCTTGAAGGAGTCAGTAGATCATCAAACACAGATGTTTCTTGAAGGAGTCAGTAGATCATCAAACACAGATGTTTCTTGAAGGAGTCAGTAGATCATCAAACACAGATGTTTCTTGAAGGAGTCAGTAGATCATCAAACACAGAGATGGTTCTTGAAGGAGTCAGTAGATCATCAAACACAGATGTTTCTTGAAGGAGTCAGTAGATCATCAAACACAGATGTTTCTTGAAGGAGTCAGTAGATCATCAAACACAGATGTTTCTTGAAGGAGTCAGTAGATCATCAAACACAGATGTTTCTTGAAGGAGTCAGTAGATCATCAAACACAGATGTTTCTTGAAGGAGTCAGTAGATCATCAAACACAGATGTTTCTTGAAGGAGTCAGTAGATCATCAAACACAGATGTTTCTTGAAGGAGTCAGTAGGTCATCAAACACAGATGTTTCTTGAAGGAGTCAGTAGATCATCAAACACAGAGATGTTTCTTGAAGGAGTCAGTAGATCATCAAACACAGAGATGGTTCCAAAGCTTAGGAGCAACAGTCTGGAAGGATTTCTCTCCTCTGGTCCAGAAGTTCAGGAACCATCAGTAGATTCTGATCCACAGACCTCAGAGCCCGAGCTGGGGTGTAAGTCTGGATCAGATCACTGATGGAAGGTCTGACCATGAATAGATCTGAAAGTAAGAACCAGAATTTTAAAATGATCCTGAAAGAAACTGGAAGCCAGTGAAGAGTTTTAAGGATCGGATTAATGTGAGTTCTTCTACTAGAGCGGGTGAGAATTCTTGATATTAGAGTTTAATGACTCGTTGTTAAAGTGTTTGTTTCTACTGTTTTATTCTAGAAGACATATTTGGATCGATGAGTCACAAGAACATACAGATGAGAAGGTGTCAGTGATTATTCTGCTTCTGACTTTAATGAATGAACGATGATCGTCCATGATGTTCTCGGTTATTAGTCGTCACAGGAGCTCCAGCATGATTCTTTCTTCAACAACATGTTGTCTTTATATCGTCTTTAATATTAATCTATTATAGTTATTACTATATAAGGATGTTTATCAGTGTCAACAGATTATTCAAAGGTTGAATTTTCAAATGTTCAAACTTAAATGTTTTTTCTTTATTGAATTGATGTTTTTTAAGCTTTTTTTTCAAAATGACTTGATCAATAATTTCTCTATTGAAAGAGTTTGATTTTATTGAAAAAAATAATTAAATCATTTCTATATTAAAAGGTAGAAGTATAGCAATATAAACATATACTCTCTCTACATATAAAACTTATTTACTTATTAAATAATCAGTTTAGTTTTGTAATCTAATATGTTTGTAATCAAATATTTAGTCAAGGTGACCACAAAGGCCCGAAAAAAATAAATGTTTGTGGTATCCCTTGTGTCTCTGGCTTGACTCGCTGTGGACCAGAGGATACACTACATTAGCTAGTGTTTGTGTAGCCAGAAAAAGAAATGCGCTTGTGGTATCCCTTGTGTTGTCTCTGGCTCAAGGTGGTCTCTGGCTTGACTCGCTGAGGACCAGAGGATACACTACATTAGCTAGTGTTTGTGAAGCCAGAAAAAGAGATGCGCTTGTGGTATCCCTTGTGTTGTCTCTGGCTCAAGGTGGTCTCTGGCTTGACTCGCTGAGGACCAGAGGATACACTACATTAGCTAGTGTTTGTGTAGCCAGAAAAAGAAATGCGCTTGTGGTATCCCTTGTGTTGTCTCTGGCTCAAGGTGGTCTCTGGCTTGACTCGCTGAGGACCAGAGGATACACTACATTAGCTAGTGTTTGTGTAGCCAGAAAAAGAAATGCGCTTGTGGTATCCCTTGTGTTGTCTCTGGCTCAAGGGGAACGACCACCACTGCATATGTATTTATGGAAGCCATGGAGATCGTCATCAGGGTCATCATGACCCAGTGACAACACAAAGGATACCTCAAACACATTTGTTTTTTTCGGGACTTGACCCAGAGATAACACAAGGGTTAATACCTCAGTAATAAAACTTCTCTAGAGATAAAAAAAAAACAACAACAACAAATGTTTGCAAAAGCATATTTTAATTTTATTAAGAAGTTCCATCGCAGACCTAGAAAAAAATTAAAGAAACTTAAGTCTTGAAAAATGAAAGGTGGTTCAGATCCTCGTGGAGTAACTTGAGTGTCTGTGGATCTCATGTGGTCAGTGTTGCTGCATCTTTGGAGAACATTGATACGATTGAGAGCGACAGAGTCGGAGAGAATCTGTGAGACTGGAGGAGGTTCAGTGTTCGGGGGCGGAAGGAGGTTCTTGTTCTATTGAGTCTCTGACAGACGACTGTCTCTGAGTCAGAACAAGAGGATTTGAACTGACAGTTGATGGAAGAAAACATCTTTTGTTGAAATTCAAACGCTGGTGACGAGGATCAAACACAAAAGCTACTTAAGCTCGTGGCAAAAACAACAAAATACTAATATTGCACAACATATGGTATAAATATATCATTTCCATCAGAATATAGACTTTTATTCAAATGTTGAGATATTGATTTTTATTAAATAGTTTTTTTTAAGAATTGTATTATTATTTTTAGTTGACTTTTTTTTTAATAGTACTTTAATAGTTTATTAGTATTTTCAAGATGAATGGATTATTTTAAACCTAGATTTAGATAAAATTGATATTTTTCATTTTGTATTTTTTAATTCTTGGCCTTTTGAATTCAATATCAAAAACGTTGGTATAATAGTGACGCCGTGATTGGCTGAAAGTTTGATGAAGTATATCAGTGCTCTGTAGGTAATGTCTGGTGACTCTATTATACCAACATTTTTTATACTGAATTCAAAAGATTACGAATAAGAATTTATAGTATTTAGGCATTTTATTTTTGAATTTGTGGAATAACAATAAAAAATTCTATGTGATTTTCTTTTTTTTTTAACATTTTTTTCAATGTAATTATGGAAAAACAAATAAATAAACATTTAAACCACAAATGATTGAGTTTAATTATTACATTTAAATCAACCTTTTCGAAATAGAAAATATCTAATTAAATTGTTGGAAAATAATATATATATATATATATATATATATATATATATAAAACAGTTTGTACTGTTTTTAAAGTTTTTAACATTCAATATTCTGAAGACACTGATATACTTCAACAAAAGCACACACACACACACACACACACACACACACACACACACACACACACACACACACACACACACACACACACACACACATACACACACACATTTTCCTGATTATTTAAAGGGTTTTATTTGTATTAATTGCTTTATTTTGTGGTAAAAACAACATCATCATTTTAAACCTTTATAATCTTCCATCCATGTCTCCACTGTGGCTGGTGTTGGTCTTGACCTTGACCCCCTCAGACATCGACCAGTGGAACAAAGTGATCGAGCAGCTCGGGACTCCGATGCCAGAGTTCATGAAGAAGCTCCAGCCCACGGTGAGGAACTACGTGGAGAACAGGCCCAAGTACGCCGGCCTCACCTTCCCTAAGCTCTTCCCCGACTGTCTGTTCCCTGCAGACTCCGAGCACAACAAACTCAAAGGTCAGAGTTCACTTCAGGTTCACTTCAGGTTCGTGTCTGGAAGATTTATCATACATGCAGTCCCTACGTTAGCCATGTGGGGCGCTGGAGAGTCAGAACTTTTTTTTTAAATTTGTTGTTTAAAACGAAAACAAAGATATGGGACATATTTATAAATGTCCAATATCTTGACAGATATCTGACATTTTCCCACTAGAAAATATATTTCATGCTGTGTGGTGAACTTTTGGGTAAAAAAGTGGTTGTATTTTTAAAGCATTTAATTATTTTTCAATTGAATGAATTCTATATTAAAAGGTCACGTTTGTTTTCACCGAATTATTCAATGTAATTGAAAATAAATAATGAAAATTTAATACAAAATTAAATATTTAAAAATTAATGATTTTCACACATATCAAGGTGACCCGGAGGCCATGAAAACAAATGTGTTTGTGGTAACCCTTGTGTTATCTCAGGGTCAAGGTGACACGAGGCCTGACAACATATATTTATAATATATATATATATATATATATATAATAAGAATGATTATAAATATGAGATTTAATAAATTTTTTTAAGTATTAAAAAAATCAAGTTCTCAATATAAAATATTACATTCAATTATACAATAAAATAAAACTTAAATAAATAAAACATTTATTTTAACCGTTGAGTTATCTCAGGGTCAACGTGAACGACCTCGTGCCTCTGGGTCATCTTGACCCTGAGACGACACAAGGGATGTGACAAACACATTTGTTTTCAGGCCTTCGGGTCAACTTGAACCAGAGACAACAGTAGGGATACCACAAACACATTTGTTTACATTGTTTTGTCTTTTTAACAGAACATGTAGAATAAATATATTATTATATAAAATATTTCTTTATGGCTTTTAATCTGCTTCACAAACAACCCGCTAACATGGCGTATCCTCTGGTCCTCAGCGAGTCAAGCCAGAGACCTCCTGTCCAAGATGCTGATCATCGATCCGGCCAAACGAATATCGGTGGACGAGGCCCTGCAGCACCCCTACATCAACGTTTGGTACGACCCGGCCGAGGTGGAGGCGGTGAGTCCCGACTCGTTTCTCTGATCGTCAGCATTTGCTGCTTTTTTCTTTTTTCCGTTGGCATCTCATTCTTGTTTTTATATCTCTAGCAGTGTGTAGCTGAGATGTAAGTGAAGCCTCTGTATCATGAGGTGACATCGAGATTGGGAAAAAAAAAAGTTGTCTCCTGCGTAATTTAGAGTAAAAGTAAACACTTGTAACTCAGTATTTAATCATTTTTAAAGTCATAAAAACCACTATTTTTCGACTCAAAGCTGACTTCTCTGACTGTGTTCTGTGCTTCGATGATGGTGTTTTCTGTTTTCGAGTCACGCTGTTTTTCTATTCATGGCATTTTTTTCAACACATTTTCTGCTGTTTTCCCTTTTCTCTAATGTCATGTCATGCTGATGAAGGCCAGAGATCTCATCCAAATATCCATGGTAAATAACCACCGCCCTGCATCCGATGCTCACCCAGACAAATGTGTACTTTCCATGTAGCTCCACCACAATCTGTGTTCACCCAGCAGTGGATACTTGGATTATAGTACATCTAAGTGTGAAGTTACCCGACGTAACCACGGTTCTACGAATGGATGCGAGTCCCCCTCCAGCCGGGGGGTTATGGTTATTCCTTCGGGGGTCTGACCGGAGGGCCTCGCATTCATGAAGTAGAAACCCAGGTTACCCAACGTAGCCACGGTTCTACTTCATGAATGCGAGGCTAGAGGGCCGCACATACATGAAGTAGAACAAATACAACATGCATTATTTGATTGATTTATACTAACTTATGAGTGAATTAAAACACATAATTTGATGTTTACATATATTTATCTTGTTCATCTTTGTGTTGAGCTGCAGATAAATGAAGTTTAAGTATTTAAAGTATTTTGAAATGAGTGTATTTGTCTCTGCAGCCTCCGCCTCAGATCTACGACAAGCAGCTGGATGAGAGAGAACATTCCATCGATGAGTGGAAAGGTGAGTTGTTGTATTTTTTTATTTTATTTTACGACAAAACCTTAATCAGTTTATTTTTTCAACCTCTGACTCTGTTTGTGTGTAAAAATATGGACGTATTTATCAGTGTCATCAGAATATTGAAGAGTTTGATCTAGTATTCTAAAATAATTCTAAAAATAACTTTTTTTTTAAATGCTTTGTGTTATCTCAGGGTCAAGTTGACCCGGAGGCCTGAAAACAAACTTGTTTGTGGTATCCCTTGTGTTTTATCTGGGTCAAGTTGACCCAGAGGCTTAAAACAAATGTGTTTGAGGTATTCTTTGTGTCGTCTCAGGGTCAAGGTCATCCAGAGGCACAAGGTCGTTCACCTTGACGCTGAGATAACAGTTAAAATACATTTGTTTTAAGTATTATTTTATTAAATAATTAAATTCAATGTTTTTTTATTGAGATTTTTTTATTCTTTTATAATTGATTTAAAAAAAACTTGCATATTTATACTCGTACTTTTTTTTTTGGTTCACACATAGAGTTTGATACTACATTAAGTATTTTTTATTTTGTATTCTTTTGAATTGAATATAAAAATATTGGTATAATAACAACAACCAGACAATAACAAAATAATTTCTTGATAGAACTTTCAGCCAATCAGGGTTCACTATTATACCAACGTTCTTATATTGTATTTAAACGACTACTTCTTAAAAAATACTGCATTTAGAATGTTTATTTTTGAATTATTGGATTTACAATATCAAACTCTATGTGTAAAACAAGAATAATTCATTTTGAATACATTCAAAACATTACATTATCAACTATCAATATAATAGTGAAAAATAATTTAATTACATTTTTTTTAACTCAATACCTAAAAAAACGATAACATTTCAATAAAATAAAAAAAAACATTTAACAATTCAATATTAAACGATGGCACCAAAACAATTAAAAATTGTGGATGGAATTGTATTACATTTTTTAAGCCTTGGTAACAAAATTATACTTAGAAGTGATTGGATTTTAGTTGTGTTTTTTTTTCTTCTTTAGTGTGTGTGTCATGTGTCATGATGTGACATGTGTGTGTGTCATGTGTCATGTGTTGAAGCTCCTAACAAGTGTGTTTGTGTTTGTGCTCAGAGTTGATCTACAAAGAGGTGATGAACTTTGAGGAGAGAACGAAGAATGGCGTAGTGAAGGGACAACCTTCACCTTCAGGTACTCTCAGTGCATAACCTCGTCGCTCTGTAAGTGAATCTACTACAACTGGACGTGTTTCCCTCGTGTTGTCCGTGCTCGTGTCATACATGCGTGTGCAAATACAAATACATGTAGTGAGTCATCCTGTGCAAATACAAATACATGTAGTGAGTCATCCTGTGCAAATACAAATACATGTTTCATCTGTACTCCATGTCGTGTCTACTATTGTGTGACTTTGACACGTTTGGCACTTTTGCGTCTAACAGGACATTTTTATATATAAATATAAATTAAATAAACTAAATTAAAGAGTTAAAATGATGATCAATATTTTTTCCATAAATTCTTCCCTCTATTCCTCGCTCCATTCTTCCATCCATTCCTCCCTCAATGGTCAGCTGATGGGAAGAATGGATGAAGCAGATGGAGAGTCTGAGCTGAGAGTAGCAGACGCAGTGCAGCAGCAGCAGCAGTAGTTTCACTGCAGCAGCAGCAACAGCAGCAGTAGTTTCACTGCAGCAGAAGCAACAGCAGCAGCAGCAACAGCAACAGCGGCAGTAGTTTCACTGCAGCAGAAGCAACAGCAGCAGTAGTTTCACTGCAGCAGTGGTTTCACTGCAGCAGCAGCAACAGCAGCAGTAGTTTCACTGCAGCAGAAGCAACAGCAGCAGTAGTTTCACTGCAGCAGTGGTTTCACTGCAGCAGCAGCAACAGCAACAGTAGTTTCACTGCAGCAGCAGCAACAGCAGCAGTGGTTTCACTGCAGCAGAAGCAACAGCAGCAGTAGTTTCACTGCAGCAGAAGCAACAGCAGCAGTAGTTTCACTGCAGCAGTGGTTTCACTGCAGCAGCAGCAACAGCAACAGTAGTTTCACTGCAGCAGCAGCAACAGCAGCAGTAGTTTCACTGCAGCAGAAGCAACAGCAGCAGTAGTTTTACTGCAGCAGCAGCAACAGCAACAGTAGTTTCACTGCAGCAGCAGCAGCAGCAGCAGTAGTTTCATTGCAGCAGAAGCAACAGCAGCAGCAGCAGCAGCAGCAGCAACAGCAGCAGTAGTTTCACTGCAGCAGAAGCAACAGCAGCAGTAGTTTCACTGCAGCAGCAGCAACAGCAGCAGCAGTGGTTTCACTGCAGCAGCAGCAACAGCAACAGTAGTTTCACTGCAGCAGCAACAGCAGCAGCAGTAGTTTCACTGCAGCAGCAGCAACAGCAGCAGTAGTTTCACTGCAGAAGCAGCAACAGCAGCAGTAGTTTCACCGCAGCAGAAGCAACAGCAGCAGTAGTTTCACTGCAGCAGCAGCAACAGCAGCAGTAGTTTCACCGCAGCAGCAGCAACAGCGGCAGTAATTTCACTGCAGCAGAAGCAACAGCAGCAGTAGTTTTACTGCAGCAGCAGCAACAGCAGCAGTAGTTTCACTGCAGCAGCAGCAACAGCAGCAGTAGTTTCACTGCAGCAGAAGCAACAGCAGCAGCAGCAACAGCAGCAGTAGTTTCACTGCAGCAGAAGCAACAGCAGCAGTAGTTTCACTGCAGCAGAAGCAACAGCAGCAGTAGTTTCACTGCAGCAGCAGCAACAGCAGCAGCAGTGGTTTCACTGCAGCAGAAGCAACAGCAGCAGTAGTTTCACTGCAGCAGAAGCAACAGCAGCAGTAGTTTCACTGCAGCAGTGGTTTCACTGCAGCAGCAGCAACAGCAACAGTAGTTTCACTGCAGCAGCAGCAACAGCAGCAGTAGTTTCACTGCAGCAGAAGCAACAGCAGCAGTAGTTTCACTGCAGCAGTGGTTTCACTGCAGCAGCAGCAACAGCAACAGTAGTTTCACTGCAGCAGCAGCAACAGCAGCAGTAGTTTCACTGCAGCAGAAGCAACAGCAGCAGTAGTTTTACTGCAGCAGCAGCAACAGCAGCAGTAGTTTCACTGCAGCAGCAGCAACAGCAGCAGTAGTTTCATTGCAGCAGAAGCAACAGCAGCAGCAGCAGCAGCAACAGCAGCAGTAGTTTCACTGCAACAGAAGCAACAGCAGCAGTAGTTTCACTGCAGCAGAAGCAACAGCAGCAGTAGTTTCACTGCAGCAGCAGCAACAGCAGCAGCAGTGGTTTCACTGCAGCAGCAGCAACAGCAACAGTAGTTTCACTGCAGCATCAACAGCAGCAGCAGTAGTTTCACTGCAGCAGCAGCAACAGCAGCAGTAGTTTCACTGCAGCAGCAGCAACAGCAGCAGTAGTTTCAATGCAGCAGCAGCAACAGCAGCAGTAGTTTCACCGCAGCAGCAGCAACAGCAGCAGTGGTTTCACTGCAGCAGCAACAGCAGCAGCAGTAGTTTCACTGCAGCAGCAGCAAAAGCAGCAGTAGTTTCACTGCAGCAGCAGCAACAGCAGCAGACGTTTCACTGCAGCAGCAGCAACAGCAACAGTAGTTTCACTGCAGCAGCAACAGCAGCAGCAGTAGTTTCACTGCAGCAGCAACAGCAGCAGCAGTAGTTTCACTGCAGCAGCAGCAACAGCAGCAGTAGTTTCACTGCAGCAGCAGCAACAGCAGCAGTAGTTTCACCGCAGCAGCAGCAACAGCAGCAGTGGTTTCACTGCAGCAGCAGCAACAGCAACAGTAGTTTCACTGCAGCAGCAACAGCAGCAGCAGTAGTTTTACTGCAGCAGCAGCAACAGCAGCAGTAGTTTCACTGCAGCAGCAGCAACAGCAGCAGTAGTTTCATTGCAGCAGAAGCAACAGCAGCAGCAGCAGCAGCAACAGCAGCAGTAGTTTCACTGCAGCAGAAGCAACAGCAGCAGTAGTTTCACTGCAGCAGAAGCAACAGCAGCAGTAGTTTCACTGCAGCAGCAGCAACAGCAGCAGCAGTGGTTTCACTGCAGCAGCAGTGGTTTCACTGCAGCAGCAGCAACAGCAACAGTAGTTTCACTGCAGCAGCAACAGCAGCAGCAGTAGTTTCACTGCAGCAGCAGCAACAGCAGCAGTAGTTTCACTGCAGCAGCAGCAACAGCAGCAGTAGTTTCACAGCAGCAGCAGCAACAGCAGCAGTAGTTTCAATGCAGCAGCAGCAACAGCAGCAGTAGTTTCACCGCAGCAGCAGCAACAGCAGCAGTGGTTTCACTGCAGCAGCAGCAACAGCAACAGTAGTTTCACTGCAGCAGCAACAGCAGCAGCAGTAGTTTCACTGCAGCAGCAACAGCAGCAGCAACAGTAGTTTCACTGCAGCAGCAGTAGTTTCGCAGCAGCAGCAGTGAATAAACCTTTAGTCACAAACAGAAAGACAAGTCAAGGGTTTAAAGAGTGAGTTTTGCTAAAGCTGTTCTTCTTTTGTCTTTAAAGATCTAATACATCAACAAACACATGTGTCTTATTTCAACATTTAAACTTTTAACTTTAAATCATTTTCAAGACAATGATATGAAACATGTTTGATGAAACTTTATTACGCATCTTTGGAAGTTTTTCAGTGCATCAGAATATTTAATGTTGACATTTTAAATATTACATTTTTACTTGAAACTTGATTTGTTTATTTAAGTCAAAACGTTGTTTGTTTTTCAAGCATTAGATCATTATTTTGAATAATTGATTTCAAATTTCCTTATTGATTTTTTTTTTTTCAAAGTCAATAAAAACATTTTTCACATTAGACTTTATTATTCCAACATTATTCCCCAATAATTCAAAAATACATTTTCTAAATGTAATATTTTTTAACTCATAGCCAATTGCTGGTTTAATAAGTGACACCAGACTAAATATAAATAAATATATAAAAGGTGCCGAAAGAGCTTTTTTTTTTATACAAAAATAAATATATTGAATTTACGCAAATCATTTTTTAATTAAAATAATTACAACATCAAACTCTATTTATAAAAATCCATCATTTAGAAAATCTTCACAGCCTTTAAAATTCAACAGAAAATAATGATTGACACTTTCCATATGTCAACACTTTATATTGGATTTAAAATACTACAAATAAAAATGAAAAAAATAAAAATGAGAAAATTTAAAGTGAATAAAAAAAATAAGTTTCAATACGAAACTCTTTGTGATAAAATAAAAGATACATTTCGAAAATATTCTATTTTATTAATTCAATTATTAAATAAAAAATTACATTTCAATATATAAATGATTGAATTAATAATAAAAATAAAAAAAAGTGATCCCACCGACCTATTCACTTTTATACATCCAGTAAATAAACCTTTACCGTTACTTAAACAAAAAGTATTTCTTAATAGTTGATCAGCTGTTCATTCAGCAGCTGCTGTAGAAGTATTTAGAAGACATGCTGTCTTCACTGAAATATGCTGTGAATAATCTCTAAATAATAATCCATCGTATTAAAAAAACCTGTATCATGTTGTGAAAATACAAACATGTCATGTATGTACTTGAGGCATCATCATCAGTCAAAGCTTAAAAACCAAAACATTGACTTAACTGCTGCTTAAATCTGTGAAATGAAGTCAATTTAAAAGTCAACTAATGATAAACTGAAACTCTAATGATGTAGTAAATGTTCTTCATGACCATGTTTTGAACGTATTACTTTATAAAGTTGCTCTGAAATCTGGGCGAACGAGAGGTTACGAGAGTCCATTATGACGTAATAATGGCTTCACTGCCTCGCTTTGTTTATACAACGAGTCCCTTGGAGGGCTGGAGCCTTTCAGGGATTGACAACCATTTGACCTATTTGACCCAAAAGTGCCTCAGACCCCGCCGCCCCCTCCTGTGTGTTGTCACCTTGTGGACCCCCTCGAGCAGGACTCTTGTAACCCGGTGCTGCGGTTGCTTCCCTCAGCGCAGGTGCAGCCGTGAACAGCAGCGAGAGCCTCCCGCCCTCCTCGTCCATCAACGACATCTCCTCCATGTCCACCGACCAGACCCTGGCCTCCGACACCGACAGCAGCCTGGAGACGTCCGCCGGACCCCTGGGGTGCTGCAGGTGACTAGCCGCCTGCCTGCGCAACCCCTCCTTCTTCCGGCGATGAAGCAAACGAATTAAAAAAAAAAGAAGAAAATTGTTGAAAAAAAAATCCAAAGCCTGTGCATTGTCCTTCTGAACCTCCATATTTAAAGAAACGGTAGTTGCTTCTAAGATCGGCACTCAAGACGCGTATCCTCTCGAGCACTGGCTGGTGTTCCCCCGACCCCCCCCTCCCCCCCTCTTAGCATTTATTCTCACGTTTGTCTGCCTTTTTTTTTTCTTTCCAAATCATTTGTGCGACGTCACAGTCGCCAGTTTCTGCACTTTTGTAAATATTGTAATTGTGTACAGCGAGCGGGACTGACGGCCAGTAACACTGAGATCCTTCTTTTGATTTCACCTCAGCCTCGGTTCACCCCCCGTCCTCCCCCGTCCTCCCCCGTCCTCCCCCGTCCTCCCCCGTCCTCCCCCGTCCACCTCTGTCCTCCCATGTTCTCCCATGTCCTCCTACGTCTTCCCCCGTCCTCCCCCGTCCTCCTCCGTCCTCCCCCGTCTTCCTCCCACCTCCCCCATCTTCCTCCGTCCTCCTCCGCCCTCCCATGTTCTCCCATGTCCTCCTCCGGCCCCCCCCCCGTCTTCCTCCCTCCTCCCCAATCTTCCTCCGTCCTCCCCCGTCTTCCTCCGTCCTCCTCGTCCTCCCCCGTCCTCCTCCGTCCTCCCCAATCTTCCTCCGTCCTCCTCCGTCCTCCCCCGTCCTCCCCCGTCTTCCTCCGTCCTCCCCAATCTTCCTCCTTCCTCCCTCGTTCTCCCCCGTCTTCCTCCGTCCTCCCCAATCTTCCTCCGTCCTCCCCCGTCCTCCCCCGTCCTCCTCCTTCCTCCTCCGTCCTCCCCCGTCCTCCCCCGTCCTCCTCCTTCCTCCCCCGTCCTCCCCCGTCCTCCTCTTTCCTCCTCCGTCCTCCCCCGTCCTCCCCCGTCCTCCTCCTTCCTCCTCTGTCCTCCCCCGTCCTCCCCCGTCCTCCTCCTTCCTCCCCCGTCCTCCCCCGTCCTCCTCTTTCCTCCTCCGTCCTCCCCCGTCCTCCCCCGTCCTCCCCCGTCCTCCTCCTTCCTCCCCCGTCCTCCCCCGTCCTCCTCCTTCCTCCCCCGTCCTCCCCCGTCCTCCTCTTTCCTCCTCCGTCCTCCCCCGTCCTCCCCCGTCCTCCTCCTTCCTCCTCTGTCCTCCCCCGTCCTCCCCCGTCCTCCTCCTTCCTCCCCCGTCCTCCCCCGTCCTCCTCTTTCCTCCTCCGTCCTCCCCCGTCCTCCCCCGTCCTCCTCCTTCCTCCCCCGTCCTCCCCCGTCCTCCTCCTTCCTCCCCCGTCCTCCCCCGTCCTCCTCCTTCCTCCTCTGTCCTCCCCCGTCCTCCTCCTTCCTCCTCCGTCCTCCCCCGTCCTCCCCCGTCCTCCCCCGTCCTCCCCCGTCCTCCCCCGTCCTCCCCCGTCCCCCCCGTCCTCACTGTACTCCTGCATGATTAGATTTAAGAACGATGCTAATCTCACTGTATGCTAACAGATGTATATTTTCTTCATGTGTTGTGAACTAACAACAGGTGACATGTGTGTGTGTGTGTGTGTGTGTGTGTGTGTGTGTGAGGTCAGAGCTGAAGACTTGAAGGGACGAACACCCTGTTTTTTTTATTATATATTATATAAATATTTATATATATATATATATATATATATATAATATATATATAAATATATATATAAATCCACCGCCATGTGAGGCCTTTTATATGGAAGTTTACAGTGAAGGATACGAATATTGAATTTAGAAAAAAGGTTGAAATTTTGGCTTTGGAATTTTTTAGAATTATTATTTAATCTTTTTTTTCAATAATTTAGTTAAATCATTTATATATTTGAAGGTTAAATTAACTTTATCTATTTATTTTTCTATAAAACAAGTTTTTGTTTTTCCAAATCCTTTTCTTTTTACAAATATATTTTTTCAAATCCCAATAGTTAGTTAAGGTAGAACTTTATTTATTTATTTATTGAGTTCACAAATAAATTGCTCATATTCAGGATTTTTAAATTAGTAGCTTTTTTTAGTTTTAAATATTTTCTGGTTGCACATTTGTAAATTGAATTTAGAAGGTTATGAATAAATGTATTATTATTTAATCTATATTTTTCAATAATTTAAGTCAATAATTTCTTCATTTGAGGGTTCAATTAGTTTTATATTTTTATTTATTTATATTTTATAAAACAAGTTTTTTTTAACCATATAGATTTTCAAAATAAAATGCTTTTCTTTTTACACGTATATTTTGCTCAAATTCCAATATTTCGCAACTAAATGATCGATATTCAGGATTTTTTTCATAAGTAGTTTTTTAATAAAATATTTTTTTTGTCACATTTTTAATTATTCTTTTAACAATATTGAGTTGTATGTGTCAAATTATTTTTTATCAATATTTTTATATTGAATTTAAAAGGATACAAATTAATTGAAATTGAATTTAGAACATTTATTTCTGAATTAATAAAAGTAGAATATCAAACTGTAAATGTAAACAATAATACACAGATTAAGAAAATATTAATTCATTAAATTAGTCTTTTATTCTTTTATTATTATAAAAGACTTATAATATTAATATGTTAAAAAAAACATTCAATATACAAATTATTGAATTAAATGATGTAAAGAACAATACAGACATTTTTAAATTCACTAAGTAAAAAAAAAAGAAAATGATCAAATCAAATGAATGCTTAAAAAAACGAAAAACATTTCAATAAATACATTTGAAATGTTAAAATTATTCCTTCAATATTCCGATGTCACTGATATACTTCTGTACTTAGGGGCCGAATTATGATGTAAACAAAAACGAAATTGTAATGTAATCGACGACATGTTAAAGAGTCTTAAACCATTTCTTACTTGTTGTTTGAAAATATATATATTTTTAAATGTACAAGTGACTCGCATGTAAACAATGCTAATGCTAATGCTAACGTCTCTATATCTACACGACGTGTTTTGGCCTGTAATTATAATAATAATAATAATAATAAAAGTACATTTATTTTGTTAACTCCCGAGGATGTCTTCAGCTCTGGACTGTCACTCACACACCCACCCATGGCTAAAATAAAGGGGGGTTACCGCGGGGTCTCCAGAATAAGCTACTGCACGGCTTCGTGTTCAGGGTCTGGCCGGAGCTAAAGTTACTAAACAGGGTGAAACTTTCAGAACTTCTTTATGCTGTAAAAAATACTTTCACTCGAGCTTTCACCACAATCACACGTTTCCTCTTCAGTCATCCCTTGTTTTCTGAATGTCAACTTCTCGTCACGCCCACCAGACAATTCTATTGTTACTCCAGTGATAGAGTCGCCTTCCATTCAACCGTCACTCGTGTTCTACTCAACACTCGTCGACCAAGAGTTGTTCTCAGAGTTATCTCTTGTTTTTTAGAGTTATAGATAAAAGTGTTTGTTCATATGACGGTCGTGAACGATACGATATATAGTAATACTGTAGTAACAACTATATATTTGTAGTATTGTCGAGAACTTGACTCTGGTGTTGTAGTATTTACAGACCACATGACTCTTGATATAGTCGTAACTACTTTCATTTGTTTTCAAACCAAAATATGTCCAAACATCAGCTTTAAAAGCTGCTGGACTCACTGTATCCTCTCGTCCTCAGTCATCGCCAGGATCTTATTCTGCCTTTAGCCCCGGAGGACGTAATGACTGCTGCCGTCTGTAGTCCGGAAGTTTAGTTATCATTAAAATATGAACAATAAAAAAACGATGACGATTGAAAAAACTAAATTGAGGATAAAATTACAACATAAGAAATCATAATTTAAGTACAATTAGTTTAAATTAAAAAAATAAAAATAATGTTTTGACCTCAACTGAGCATTTCTGAGGTAAGCATAGAGAGAATAAACCGGAAATTGTTTTAATATTTAACACAACAATTTGAAACCAAAATATGTCCAAAGATCAGTTTTAAAAGCTGCTGGACTCACTGTATCCTCTCGTCCTCAGTCATCACCTCGAGATCTCACTGGATATTATTGTACCTTTAGCTGTGGAGGACATAATGACTGCTGCCATCTGGTGGCCAGAGGTTTAATTGCAATACAATAATGAACATCATTGAAATATGAAACATAAAAAAGTCTTCTCAATTACACTTGTAGAAATTTGGGTTTAACTGAGCAAGAGATAATAAACTGGAAAATTGTTTTAATAAACAAAAATACACATTTAAAAACAACCAATACCTTCAAACTTCTGCTCTGCAATTTCCTACATACTCGACATGAGGAATTGTTCCAAAAAAAAAAATCTTAAAAGTCTTTATTTGAAGCTTGTTTGTAGCTAAAGCTAAAAGGCTAACATGCGACACATACAGGAAATATCACGTTATTCCATTTTTTTCCCGAACAATTCCTCATGTCGAGGCTTCAATCCAAGAGGGACGTTACAGCCGAGCAGTATTTTGATGTTTTTTAAGTGTC
This sequence comes from Callionymus lyra, assembly GCF_982586985.1. Taxonomy (NCBI): domain Eukaryota; kingdom Metazoa; phylum Chordata; class Actinopteri; order Syngnathiformes; family Callionymidae; genus Callionymus; species Callionymus lyra. The sequence goes on from NC_141822.1 coordinate 6,556,356, forward strand.
TTTGTGGACGAAGATGATGACGAAGATAAATTAGCATCAGTCGCTACATTAGCATTTTCGTCTATAACTCTAAAAAGAACAGATTACTCTGAAAATAATCCCAACAATAGTCGACACGAGTGCGAGTAGAAAACGTGCGACACTTGAATTCCGGGCGAAACTATCCCTTCAAGAAAGAAAAAGGTGCTTTTGTATCTTTTCTTTATGTTGTTGTCGTCGGCGCCGACTGAAGAGACGAATCACAGCAACGACTGAATGTAGAAATGTTTGGTTTCACCGTGACTTCAATTCAAAGCCAGCATTTGACACGAATGACGATGCGATCGGGAATGTCGGCGAGTGTCGTGTGCGTCACAGTTTTGAGTCTCGACACAGAACCACGAGTCGGTTCTTTCTATTTGACAAAATGACGTTTTGTTTTCCATTGAAGAGCGTTAGGCTGGTTGGTACGACGGCCGTGAGACCCGGACGGCGCCGGCTCTCGTCATCTTGTAAATAACAACAAGCCAACAATGCAATAATCACTTTACTCAGACAGGGAGGAAGCTCCGGGTGACGTTTGAATAAAACACTTATTTCCGCCCGACGGCGACACAACGATGGAACCTGTCGTCTGAAATCAGGTGGATGTCGTTCCAACACTTTCTTCTTACTCTGTGCCGTTTCTATCGATTCTCCTTCCACCCCTTTTTTTTGGTTTTTCTTTCTTTTCTTTGACGATGTCTGATTGAGAAAATTTACTCTGTAACTGTTTCATGCTGTTTTCAAAGCTTTGGGCTACAAGCATTTCAAAATCAAATGTTGAAGAAAAAACGGAAGCTGTTACTGTAAACACATTTTAAAGGAACTGTGTATGTAAAAATAATATATGTATGTGATTGAAAATAAAGAAAACTTTGATCTTGTTTGATCGTGTCCCTCGTCTTTTTCATGTTTATTTAAATTCTCTGTGTTATCCAGTACTTGACTCTGGTGTTGTGATAGTGTAGTAACAAGTATATATGTGTAGTATTGTCCAGTACTTGACTCTGGTGTTGTGATAGTGTAGTAACAAGTATATATGTGTAGTATTGTCGAGTACTTGACACTGGTGTTGTGATACTGTAGTAACAAGTATATATGTGTAGTATTGTCCAGTACTTGACTCTGGTGTTGTGGTAGTGTAGTAACAAGGATATATGTGTAGTATTGTCCAGTACTTGACTCTGGTGTTGTGATAGTGTAGTAACAAATATATATGTGTAGTATTGTCCAGTACTTGACTCTGGTGTTGTGATAGTGTAGTAACAAGTATATATGTGTAGTATTGTCAAGTACTTGACTCTGGTGTTGTGATACTGTAGTAACAAATATATATGTGTAGTATTGTCCAGTACTTGACTCTGGTGTTGTGATAGTGTAGTTACAAGTATATATGTGTAGTATTGTCCAGTACTTGACTCTGGTGTTGTGATAGTGTAGTAACAAATATATATGTGTAGTATTGTCCAGTACTTGACTCTGGTGTTGTGATAGTGTAGTAACAAGTATATATGTGTAGTATTGTCAAGTACTTGACTCTGGTGTTGTGATACTGTAGTAACAAATATATATGTGTAGTATTGTCCAGTACTTGACTCTGGTGTTGTGATAGTGTAGTAACAAGTATATATGTGTAGTATTGTCCAGTACTTGACTCTGGTGTTGTGATAGTGTAGTAACAAATATATATGTGTAGTATTGTCCAGTACTTGACTCTGGTGTTGTGATAGTGTAGTAACAAGTATATATGTGTAGTATTGTCAAGTACTTGACTCTGGTGTTGTGATACTGTAGTAACAAGTATATATGTGTAGTATTATCTAGCAATTGACTCTGGTGTTGTGATAGTGTAGTTACAAGGATATATGTGTAGTATTGTCCAGTACTTGACTCTGTGTTGTGATAGTGTAGTAACAAGTATATATGTTTAGTATTGTCGAGAACTTGACTCTGGTGTTGTGATAGTGTAGTAACAAGGATATATGTGTAGTATTGTCCAGTACTTGACTCTGGTGTTGTGATAGTGTAGTAACAAGGATATATGTGTAGTATTGTCCAGTACTTGACTCTGTGTTGTGATAGTGTAGTAACAAGTATATATGTGTAGTATTGTCCAGTACTTGACTCTGTGTTGTGATAGTGTAGTAACAAGGATATATGTGTAGTATTGTCCAGTACTTGACTCTATGTTGTGATAGTGTAGTAACAAGTATATATGTGTAGTATTGTCCAGTACTTGACTCTGTGTTGTGATAGTGTAGTAACAAGGATATATGTGTAGTATTGTCCAGTACTTGACTCTGTGTTGTGATAGTGTAGTAACAAGTATATATGTGTAGTATTGTCCAGTACTTGACTCTGTGTTGTGATAGTGTAGTAACAAGTATATATGTGTATTATTTTCCAGTACTTGACTCTGATGTTGTGATAGTGTAGTAACAAGGATATATGTGTAGTATTGTCCAGTTCTTGACTCTGGTGTTGTGGTAGTGTAGTAACAAGTATATATGTGTAGTATTGTCCAGTACTTGACTCTGGTGTTGTAGTATTTACAGACCACATCAATATTGACAAAGTCGGAACTGCTTTCATTTGTTTTTGAAACAAAATATGTCCAAACATCAGCTTTAAAAGCTGCTGGAGTCATTGCATCCTCTCGTCCTCAGTCATAGCAGGATTTTCTTGTTACTTCAGCGGCGGTTGAGGTAATGGCTGCTGCCATCTAGTGGCTGGAAGATTAATTGCAACACAAAAATGGCTGTGAATAATGTCAATGTTATATTATATATATATAAAATTTAATCAAAATATGATATACAGTAAATCATGATTATTCACGATACGAGGCGTTCTAAGGCAAAAGAACAGAAGTAAGAATATACCTTTAACTACCTTTAAGTAACTTTAACAAACATTCAACAGCTACGAGTGAAAACCATCACGAGACTCAAGACTTGTTTAAAACTGGGTTTAATGCCGCCGAACCATCGTGCAAATAATATATTACAGACTCAAAGAATACATATTCTTATATTCTTCCATCGTGCCGTACTCGTTCCAGCTCAAACCACGGCGCAGACCACGCGACTCATGGCTACAGTATCTACAGAGTATTTACAGTACAGGCTCTTTTTTTTTGTGTGTTTTGGTCATAGAGTCGATGCGACACAAGCTCAGGCACGTTAAGACGACACTATACACTCACGACATTCAGTACCGCCTTGCTCAAGAGAACACTTAAGTGCAAGGAAAAACAACAACTTAATATAAAAATCTCACACAACGTTGCTTAAATATCGGATAAACATTTAACGTCAATTCTCACGACGTACATTTGACGCTGCATCGGACGAAAAAGCCGCTTTGGACACGGAGGAGTTTTTTTGGTTACAGTGAGCGACGTTTAAATAGAAGCGTATTTACAGATGAGCCGCGACATCACACCAGTTGATGCCTTCCAACCAACAGGCAGTGCAACAACTTTGAAAAACATCAACCTTCTCTGTACGAGCGTTCGCCCAAATCCCGTTTGGAGCCGTCGCTAAAGTCTTCTCTACTGGATCCAGATGGCGTTGTTGCGGTCGGGTCGCCTGGGGTCGGCGCCGGGCGCCGTGAGGTCGCTGAAGGTGGAGAAGAACTGCTCCATCTCCTTCTGCAGCATCTGGTTGCGCCGCTCGGCGTCGTCTTTGGCCCGCTCGGCGTTTCGCAGTTTGATCTCGGCCATGGTGAACTTCTTCCTCTCCTGGTCCAGCTCCTCGTGGAGACTCACCATCTCCGACTCCAGCTCCAGGTTACGCTGCTCCAGGCTGCAGGGACCACAAGTGAGAACACTCAAAATCACTCAAGATTTAAAGCTTATAATTTTGACCAATCACAATTTGACCATTATTTATCAGAAGACTTTATTTAGGTCACAGTGTGTAGATGTTACGAGATGAATGAACGATGACAATGACCTCCAGTAAGATTAACTCGACAACTTTTTTAAATATATTTGAATATACAGTCAACTTTTGGATAGCGATCTGTATTGGCAAGAGGCGATACTATACGTATCACGATACAGGGTCAACAATACAATATACAGTGATACTGTAGTAACGAGGATATATTTGTAGTATTGTCGAGTACTTGACTCTGGTGTTGTGATAGTGTAGTAACAAGTATATATGTGTAGTATTGTCGAGTACTTGACTCGGGTGTTGTGATAGTGTAGTAACAAGGATTTATATGTAGTATTGTCCAGTACTTGACTCTGGTGTTGTGATAGTGTAGTAACAAGGATATATGTGTAATATTGTCGAGTACTTGACTCTGGGGTTGTGATAGTGTAGTAACAAGGATTTATATGTAGTATTGTCCAGTACTTGACTCTGGTGTTGTGATAGTGTAGTAACAAGTATATATGTGTAGTATTGTCCTGTACTTGACTCTGGTGTTGTGATAGTGTAGTAACAAGTATATATGTGTAGTATTGTCCTGTACTTGACTCTGGTGTTGTGATAGTGTAGTAACAAGTATATATATGTAGTATTGTCCTGTACTTGACTCTGGTGTTGTGATAGTGTAGTAACAAGTATATATGTGTAGTATTGTCCAGTACTTGACTCTGGTGTTGTGATAGTGTAGTAACAAGTATATATGTGTAGTTTTGTCCAGTACTTGACTCTGGTGTTGTAGTATTTACAGACCACATGACTCTTGACGAAGTCGTAACTACTTTCATTTGTTTTTAAAACCAAAATATCTCCAAACATCAGCTTTAAAAGCTGCTGGAGTCACTGTATCCTCTCGTCCTCAGTTATTGCATGATTTTCTTGTTACTTTAGCTGCGGAGGAGGTAATGACTGCTGCCATCCAGAGGCCGGAAGTTTAGTTGCAACAAACAAATGAGCAAATGCTGTGAATATTTATATAAATATAATATTTATAATATTTATTATCGTTAATTTAAAAATGTAAATTAGATGTAATCAACATCTGTGTTTTTTTTTCAGTCTTTCAGGTAGTAGATCTAGATATGCCAGTTTCTTTTAAAAATAATTACGCCTCATGAACTGATAGCAGTTCTCTAGTCCTCTGATGATCACAGTATATGATATTCTAAATATTTATGGAAGTCAACACATTCATTTAAAACAAATAAGTTACTTTTTTTAAATAATTTAATTATGTTTACCCTGTTTACAAAACAAGTTTATTACTCAAGTTAATAAATTTAACGGATAGTTCTGGGATATTTAAAATTGTTATTTTGGATTATTTACTTGAAAAAACACTTCCTGTCCACAGAAATAACAAATATCATGGATATAATTGATCTTCTATTGATTATTACTGTCTGAATAGTGTTTTCGTTTTTTAAAAAGACGGTATTTTCTACTAAAAAACATACTCATGCGATCGTCGACACGTCAAGATTCTCGTTTCAGTCAATTTTACTCAAAGAATAAAACTGTAAACTAGTGAAAACGAGTTAAACAAAAACTTTAACTTTAACCTTAAAATGTAATTTTACTCTTTTTATTTCTTCAAGCGACTTCCAAAGACTCTACCTCTTGATCCTGGACTCGTACTCCGACTTCTGCTTGTGCATCTCCTGCTTCAGACCGGCCACCAGACTGTGGAGGGCGCTGTGGTTTCCGACCCCGTTGGCGACGAACCCTACGGTACCGTTGTCCCTGCTGCCGGTGTCCCGGCTGCTCCTCCCCCCCGCCGCCGCCGCCGCCGCCGCCGCGTCCCCCCCTCCTCCTCCGGGGTCGCGCTCCGGCGCCCCCGTCCTCGAGGTCTCCGGGGTGGCGCCCTCCATCTCCTCGTAGTGCCCGGCGTAGAAGTCCTGCTCCGGGCAGGTGGTGGTGGACGAGCGGCAGGACGTGGAGTTGTCCGGCAGCGAGATCTCGCAGGACGAGGTGGACCAGGTGGCGCTGTCCACGCTCTGCTTGTCCTCGCCGCTGGTGCTGAGGCAGGTGTTGCTGACGTGGTGCTGCAGGTTCTGGTGGTTCAGGTGCACGTTGTCGTAGGTGGACAGGCGGTTCTGGTTGGAGGTCTGATCTGAACACTCGCTGGTCTTGTTGTTCTCCCGCAACGTCACCGACCCATTGGGGACCCAGAGACGTGAGTTCAGACTCACCGGGTCGGTCCCCGAGAGTCCCATCCGGACGACCCCGTTCCCTAAAGTGCCGCTCCCGCCCGTCACGCCGCTGGTGCCCATTTTGGTCCCGGGGCCCTTGAGCGCCCCGGTCCGTCGCATCGGTAAGCTCCCGCCTCCCGTCAGAACCTTGTCCTGGTACTGGTCCGAGGAGCTGAAGGAGCCGTTGGTCACGATCCCGCTTCCCTTGCTGAACGCCGGGTTCTTCTTGACGGTCAGCGGCGGACTCCTCGCCATCTCGAAGCGTCCCGTCACGCCGTTGCGAGGGCTGGCGGACCGCGGCGAGCCGGCGTTGTCGTCGGGCCGGCGGCGCGGCGGCGGCGGCGGCGAGTCGGGGGTTTCCCAGACGCACTGACGCACCACGTGCGCCGTGTTGTTGTTCTCCAGGTTCTGCGACGCCGTGGTGGCGGCGGCCTGTCGCCGCGGCGACTCCACGTTGTTGTTGTTCGTCGCCAGCTCCAGGGTCGTGCCGTTGACCTCGTCGGGGGGGAAGAGGACGTGGTGTTGACCGATCAGGACGGCCATGAGCTGCTGGACCAGGACAGCACCTGGAACCAGATCATTGAATCATTTGTTTTTAACCTTGTTTTTATTGAATAATTCAATCAAAATAATATATATTTAAAATGAATTAAACACAATTTACACATAGAGTTTGAATAATTGCATCCAATAATTGACAAATAAATGTTCCAAATTCAACATCTTTTAATAAGAGCCTTTTTGAATTCAATATGAAAATGATGATAAAAAGACACCTCATGTCGTCATGTGATTGTCGACGCAACACATGATTGGTTAAAATTTGGATCAAGTAGCTCTGTGCTCTGTTGGTAATGTCTGGTGACTCTATTATACCAACATGTTTATATTGAATTTAAAAGACTACAAATTCAGTAATGTTAAGTTAAGAACAATTATTTTCTGAATTAAAACATCAAACTCTATGTGTAAAAAATATATTAATTCATTTTGAAAATGTTTGATTTTGTAAATGTAATTATTCTGAATACTAATTCAAACTTTTGAAAAATTTAGTTTAGTTATTTATAATTATTGGAATAAAAATATAAAACTCTTTATGTAAAAATAGATAGAAAATCTATATTTATTTTCCCAAAAAACCCGATGTATATTTTCTAATAATGTATATATATTAAAAAAAAAAAAAAAAATTAAAAGAAAAAATCGATATATACTTTAAAAAAACATTTTTTACGTATATATTTAAAAAAAAAAATCTATATATATAAAAATAAAAAAAATCTTTATATATTTTCCAAAAAAATAAAATATCGATATATATTTTGACACTACTATACTGACATTTTTAAATTGAATTTTAAATATATATATTTTTTCATATATAAAGTGACAAATGATTAAGTGACAAATACGAACCTTCCATGATGGAAACTGGATCCTCAACCTTCGGCCTCAGGATGTTTGGCCCGAACACTGTTGCCAAGTTCTGAACACTCATTTTATTCACGCCTGAGTACGACTGCACTTCATCCAGGAATCTGTGGAAATGGAAAACGTCAACTTCATGAAGCAGTGTCATTATCTTCAGAGTCCACTAGATGGTAGTGATGTGTTGATGAAGCTTCATGAAACAGTGTCATTATCTTCAGAGTCCACTAGATGGTAGTGATGTGTTGATGAAGCTTCATGAAACAGTGTCATTATCTTCAGAGTCCACTAGATGGTAGTGATGTGTTGATGAAGCTTCATGAAACAGTGTCATTATCTTCAGAGTCCACTAGATGGTAGTGATGTGTTGATGAAGCTTCATGAAACAGTGTCATTATCTTCAGAGTCCACTAGATGGTAGTGATGTGTTGATGAAGCTTCATGAAACAGTGTCATTATTTTCAGAATCCACTAGATGGTAGTGATGTGTTGATGAAGCTTCATGAAACAGTGTCATTATCTTCAGAGTCCACTAGATGGTAGTGATGTGTTGATGAAGCTTCATGAAACAGTGTCATTATCTTCAGAGTCCACTAGATGGTAGTGATGTGTTGATGAAGCTTCATGAAACAGTGTCATTATCTTCAGAGTCCACTAGATGGTAGTGATGTGTTGATGAAGCTTCATGAAACAGTGTCATTATCTTCAGAGTCAACTAGATGGCGTCTCTGCACTATTTGTTTTGAACAACTGTTCTAATGAAACATCATTTTTAAACTGATGGCGCCACCTACTGACCTCTGAACTACATGACACTGTTTCATGAAGCTTCATCAACACACCACTACCTGTCGCAGCTTGAACCGAACTTTACCTGCAGATGTACTTGAGAAGGTTGTTGTTGACCAGAGGTAGACTTTCAACCAGCGTCTTCAGCTCCTTCACTTCCTGAACAAACATGACACATAAACGTCACAATATTTTCTTTCATAATACTTTGAATGTTATAAATAAAAATTTTCAACCAACATTCACAGTGTTTGTTCATTTTTGTGTTGCAATTTAAACTTCTGGCTTCTAGATGGCAGCAGTCATCACGGTAGTTAAATGAATAATCAAATCCTGTGAGATCCCAGACAGGAATGAGGACGAGAGGATACAGTGACTCCAGCAGCTTTTAAATCTGATGTTTGGACATATTTTGGTTTGAAAACAAATGAAAGTAGTTACGACTTCGTCAAGAGTCATGTGGTCTTTAAATACTACAACACCAGAGTCAAGTATTTGACAATACTACACATATATACATGTTACTACACTATCACAACACCAGAGTCAAGTACTGGACAATACTACACATATATCCTTGTTACTACACTATCACAACACCAGAGTCAAGTACTGGACAATACTACACATATATACTTGTTACTACACTATCACAACACCAGAGTCAAGTACTGGACAATACTACACATATATACTTGTTACTACACTATCACAACACCAGAGTCAAGTACTGGACAATACTACACATATATACTTGTTACTACACTATCACAACACCAGAGTCAAGTACTGGACAATACTACACATATATACTTGTTACTACACTATCACAACACCAGAGTCAAGTACTTGACAATACTACACATATATACTTGTTACTACACTATCACAACACCAGAGTCAAGTACTGGACAATACTACACATATATCCTTGTTACTACAGTATCAGTAGTAACAGCTCCTATCACTACACTACCCTGACCTCAGACCTGCAAACATCCTTCTCTGTTGCTGCTATGATTGATCTAAAATAAAGACAAACAAATGTCGTTGTTACCGATTCATCGTCTTTCCCCATCAGTTTGGTGCAGGCCAGGAAGTCGTCGTACTTGTGGAAGGGAATCACCGGCTCTGGCAGCTCTCGGAGATAAAGCTTCAACAGCGACGCCACCGTGTGGACATCTGTGCTACTGCAGCGAGGGAGAGAAGAACAGGATAATAAGGATCTAGGATCAAATATAAATGTATACAATTCAATATGTTTACAATGTGTAGCCTTTTAAACTCAAAATGGAAATGTTGGTATATTACTGACACCATGATTGGCTGGAAGTTTGATCGAGTAGCTCGGTACTCGTTTAGTATTGTCTGGTGACTCTTCTATATCAACATTTTTATATTGAATTTGAAAGCTACAAAAATTCATATTGAATTATTGGAATATCTCTTTTTTTAAGTCATTCATTTTTTAAAAAAAAAATTTGAATTTTCTAACTGAATTGTTTAGAAAAAACGTATAATTCAACCATTCAATGGAATTATTTAAAAAAGAAATGGCAACATTTCAATAAAAAAAAGTGTGTACTTTCATACAATACTACCACCTACTGTTTCATTGAAGTCACTGCCATCAACAATATTTTTAAAGCTTTAAAACATTGTATAAATGTAATTAATACTATGCTATAATGTTGAGTAAAAATAAACTTTTAAAATTTCACTGAATCCTCTCGTCCTCAGTCATCACTAGTTTGTTACATGTTTTTTTTGTGTGAACTAGTACTGTTGTTTAATGTGTTTTTATATGTATAATTATGGTATTCATTGTTTTTTTGATCCTCTTTATTCAACATGTTTGTTTCACTGAATCCTCTCGTCCTCAGTCATCACTAGTTTGTTACATTGTTGTTTTTATCCTCTTTATTGCAATATTGCTGATTTTCTACTTTAAATTGTGTGTAAAATATTAAATAACACATAAAGGTAATGTGTGTCAGTAGCTATGATTTCAAAGGTGAAATAAATAATAAGTCAGGACAGAAAAAACGTTTTTCAATTTGCAGGTAATACGTTCTGAAACATCCCGTGATAAAACAAAATACAAAGTAGTGTCCATTTGTTTTATTAATATATAAAAATAATATATGTATAAATAAATGTATTTGAATTTGCAAACTCAACATTGCACATGAGGTGTCACAACCCTGTCAGTAACGATGCCCTCAACAACCATGATGCTTTGCCGCCCAGCAGACCAACACCAGGTGAACTTCAGCATTGAAGGACCAAAAATAAACCAGTCGCCCTCACCTGTCGAAGGAAGGTTTCTCTCCACAATCGAAGGCGTCCTGCAGCTCCTTGACCAGGTTGGCTTGACCCGGGAGTCTGAACAGACCCTCCTCTCTCAGGCCCCACTTGCGGATGAAGTCCACGCACTGCTCCACCAGCATCGGCGCCAACTTGAGGCCGAAGCGCCGCTCGTACCTCACCGTCTCCTCCAACTTCTGCCCGAAGATCCCTGTGGAGAACGACAGTCGGTCACGTGATCGACTCCAGGATCAGCGAAGCTTCTCCGGAGATTTGGATCCGAACAGTTTTCTTCTCTCAGACACAAAGAGAAGCTGAACACGCGTGTGATCACATGATGAAGAGCCGCTCACTCCAGCCGTGTTTGTCCAACATCCTTTATATTTTTAAAACTATATCCTGCGTCTTGTAAATGTTGACATTACTGATGTTATATTCACCACAGAGATGGAAAATTTGATTAATAATAATAAATAAAATAGCAGTTAAAACAGAATTCTATAAAATATCGAAGACAAGATAAAAAAGATAAAATAGCAAAGTAAAAAAAAAGGTAAATTGCAAACATAACCAAAAAACAGAAAAAAAGGTAAAATAAAATAATTAAAAAAGTAAAAAACAAACTAAAATCAGATTTAAAAAATGTAATATAGTGAAGAAAAAATGTTAAAGGTAAAAGAGCAAAGTAAAATATAAAAAAAAGCTAAAGTAAAATAAAATACAAAAGCAAAGATACAATTAAAAACAAGATAAAATAGCGTAGTAAAAAAAACAATAGAGAAGATAAAATAAAACAAGATAAAATAAAACAAGATAAAATAGCAAAGATAAACTAGAAAAGATAACCTTAAATATAAAAAATAGTAAAGCTAAAATAAAATAAAATAGCAAAGTCAAACTAAATTAAAAAATATATATATACTGTACAAAAATTTTAATATAATAAGATAAAAAAATAAAAATAAAATAGCAAATGTTAAATAAAATAATATAAAATACCAAAGATAACATAAAAAGTAGCAAAGTTAAAATTCAATAAGATAAAAGCAAAGATACAATTTCAAAGCAGAAATAAAACATAATAAAATTGACAAATTAGAATAAGATAAAAGCTAGAATATGGAACAAAAACAACTGAATCCAGTTAAATCTCAAGTACTTATTTCATCTTTTTATGACAAGTTATACTAAAAAGTTCATTTTCGTGTTTGACTATTTATAGATGATGTGTTTATTTATATCACAAGCTCGCTGAATATTTCATGTTCTGAAGTCTCCGAGGAGATTCTTTATGGTTTATTTCAAAATCAATTCACTTTGATGTGAATGTAAACTTATCTAGAGCTCGTCGTTCTCTCCAATAAAACATAAAAACATATTTGATGTCAAATCAAAACCAGTCTTTGTAGATCTATTGTAGTTTAATATGGAAGTATATGATTGGCTCTGTAATCATTTGGTAATGTCTGGTGACACTAATATAACAACATTTTTAAATTGAATTTAAAGACTGCGAATTAAAAAAATATTAAATGAAAAATAAGTAAGTAATGTTTTAACATTTAAACATGAAAGTTTGTGTTGTCCCTGATATTATATAAAAAATTAAATTAAAATAAAAATAGTTTTTTTTTAAACTTCTGATAAAATGAACAATATAAATACCATATCAGGTGAATATTGCACATTGGTTTTAAATGACATAAAACAATGAAAATATAATTTATGCAAAGAAAAGCACTTATTATTGGAAAAAACATGAATTATTTAATGTTTGTATTTCTAAATAAAAAAACACATTGTTTAAATAGATTATTTAGGTAGAACTTTTTATTCTTTTATTTATTATTTTATTTTTATTATTTATTTATTTAAGTCAATGTTTTTATGCTACTAGAGGAAATCAACAAAAGAAAGTAAAACTCACCTCTTTTTAAACAAACACAGTTTATAAGTTTCCTCAACAAGTGTCTGTGAATCAGCTTCTGATACGTGAGGACGCTGGACGTGCAAACCTTCAGGTGTCTCAGTCCAAACATAGTCCACCAAAGAACAAAAATATATCCCGGCGTAGAATAAAAACAATCAGAGATTTAAAGATCTTCAGCCTCAGAGCTTCTTCATCTCATCCACGATCCTGTCGAGTCAACAAGTGGTCGAGCCTCGACTCCACACACACTTGGAAGGCTATGAACATGTTTCAGTGTTTACACAGAGCCAAGTGTGAGTCCACACACACACACACACACGCACACACACACACCTCACACTCTCTCACACACACACACACACACACACAGATGTTTGATAAAAAGGAGGTCATCCTTCCAGACACCACAGTCATGAGGAATGTTTCCTCGGGTCACATGTGTGTGTGAGAGTGTGTGTGAGAGTGTGTGTGAAGCGGCTTATGAAGCGTGCAGCCACGTGCTAGCATGTACTTCCTAAAAAACTGGGTCGTACCACAAACTCTTTGGCACCTGAGTGACCCCCCCGCACCCCTTTCAATGTCTTGATTGTTTTATATTGAATCTAAGTCAAACGAAAAAGTTGAAAAAAAACCTGACCTTTACTTAAAGCGCTTTAGCTCGAGTGTTGTGGTTGGATTTATTTTCTTGAATTTCCTTTAATATGTTGTATATTTATATTGTATATACTGTTTATATATAATGTATATTATTAAGAAACATACTGCTTAAAACATTTGTCAATTAAATAGTTACAGAAAATATTCAAATATTCAAATAAAAACAATTATAAGGAAATGAGTGTTTTTAACTTCCACCCCCAACTGACTTACTGCGTTGCAACTAGTACTATTGTTTAATGTGTTGTTATATGTATAATTATGGTACCTACACTACACGCTGCACTATCACAACACCATAGTCAAGTACTGGACAATACTACACAATACTACACTTGTTACTACACTATCACAACACCAGAGTCAAGTACTGGACAATACTACACATATATACTTGTTACTACAGTATCACAACACCAGAGTCAAGTACTGAACAATACTACACATATGTACTTGTTACTACACTATCACAACACCAGAGTCAAGTACTGGACAATACTACACATATATACTTGTTACTACACTATCACAACACCAGAGTCAAGTACTGGACAATACTACACATATATTCTTGTTACTACAGTATCACAACAACAGAGTCAAGTACTGGACAATACTACACATATATACTTGTTACTACACTATCACAACACCAGAGTCAAGTACTGGACAATACTACACATATATTCTTGTTACTACACTATCACAACAACAGAGTCAAGTACTGGACAATACTACACATGTATACTTGTTACTACACTATCACAACACCAGAGTCAAGTACTGGACAATGCTACACATATATCCTTGTTACTACACTATCACAACACCAGAGTCAAGTACTGGACAATACTACAAATATATACTTGTTACTACACTATCACACCAGAGTCAAGTACTGGACAATACTACACATATATCCTTGTTACTACACTATCACAACACCAGAGTCAAGTACTGGACAATACTACAAATATATACTTGTTACTACACTATCACACCAGAGTCAAGTACTGGACAATACTATAAATGTATGCTTGTTACTACAGTATTACTATATATCGTTTCATTGATCCTGTATCATATAGCAGATAGAGTTTTAAATGTTTTCTTTCCTGTTTATCTTTCAACAAGCAGATGAAAAAAGTCGTAAGATCAGGTATTTTAGAAAAAAGTTGCTTTAAAAACTGATGAAATTAGTACAAATCTTGTTATTACCATGAAATAAATCTCCAAAGATCCAGATGCTGAGGCCGCAGCTGCACATTTGTGGAATATCTCAGACGGTCCCTAACTTCATGACAGCAAACTCTCCTCAGAGTGTCAGTCACTGGAGTATGAGGGCTTGTGGGTAAACTGTGGTCTGTACAAAATCACTGGGTGCTCGTGTGTGTGTGTGTGCGTGTGTGTGTGTGTGTGTGTGTGTGTGCGTGTGTGTGTGTGTGTGTGTGTGGCCAGGGACAGACAAAAGGTCGACTCCGCTCCGAACCTGGAGCCGTCGTTCCTGTGGCATCTCTGACAAATGGCTGGTCCTTTTGAAGAGCAGTCAACTGCAATCGATGTCAAACGGCTGCCACTGACAACAGAGGGGCCGGTCCGGGCCCCGGCTATTCACTGTGTCACCGACGCTCCGTCTGGTCACAATCCCCGTCGCACACAATGTAGGTCGCCAGTGGTCGATGAACTGACCAGAGGTGCTGAGCTCAGCACACGCTCACCAGTTCATTAGTTTCGATTCTTCGCCGATCAAATCATTTTAATCACACAATAGTTATACAATTATTGTTGTTTACGTTCTGTTTTGATATCAACATGTGAGGATTTGTGCTGTTCCTGATCATATATATGATTATCTTTTTTAATACAGGTGTGAGAACATATTGATACACAGATATATTAAAAATGTTCCCCCGATACCGTATCAATATATTCAACAGTGCTATCAATTCTATATATAAAACAAATTAATTCAAATCGTTAGATACGTTGTTTTCTGGTTTATATTTCAATAAAGTGTGTAAAATACAAAATAATAAGTCTTTTTTATTCACAATTAAAACGTACATATTTATGGCGTTTGTTACTTTTTGTGTCGCAACTACACTTTCCTACGTAGCCAAAGGAACAATGAGATCCCGGTGATGACTGAGGACGAGAGGATACAGTACAGCAGCTTTTGAAACTATAATACAAATAAATAATTGTTCCTACAGTATCGCAATATATTGTATTTATTGTATCGTGATGTTTGTTGTATTCTAGACAAACACTTCATTTTTTGGTACATAAGATAAAAATGACCAATAGAAAAAAAAGTATATTTCAGGTTAGAATCTGTTTAAAGGTAAAACAATTAAATTATCTCATATTTGTGTGAGAGAATAATATTTAAAAAAATTATATATATATATTATTAATTATTATAATTGAAATGTAGTACATATAACAATATCCCACTATAAAATAACAGCCCTTGAGTAAAAATAATGTCACACTAACACATTTTAAACAGACACTGTTTCTCTGCAGCAGTTAAAACTGTCAACAGCTTCTACAGGGAAAAATAGAAAAACATGCAGCTGCTGCTATTTATATCCAAACACACACTCTTTTTGTTCAGTTAATAGATTTAGAACTTTAAAAAAATCACTTTGTTTATGCTCTTAAGAACATGAGAAATCACAAACATTACTGTATATTTTTCTACTAATATTTTAGGTAAACATTCATGGAAAACAGTATAAATGTTGAAGTGTTTATCTGGTTTTATCCTTCCTCGGATTATCTTAAGAACTTATTCACAGACACATGCAAAGTATGCACTTGGTCCTTTGCCTGTATTTATACTAGGATACAAGAATTTGGAAATATGTTACGTATCCTCTCGTTCTCAGTCGTCACCACGATCTTGCATGTTAATTTAGCTGCAGAAGCCTGCCATCTAGTGGCCGGAAGCTTCATTGCAACACAAGAATGAACAAATACCATGAATACACAATAAAAATATCATTAAACAATACAATTTTAAATGCAACACAAAATGAACATAATAATATGTGCATGGAATTTAAACTATTTATTAAGATTATGATTATGATTTTAAAGACCTCTTCTACGTGTCAATCAAATGATCAAAACTATCAAATGAGAACCTTAGAGACGAAATCAAATCTTTGTCTAATATTTGATTTGCTGGGACCTGTTTTATTTAAATCAGAAATACAACATTTGTTTAAGCCTCTGGCTACATTAATGATTTAAAAAAACGTTTGACTTTTGCAGTGCATGATGGGTAATGCTGCGTCAAATCCACATAACGAAGTGTTTCAGTCATATATTTAAGTATATCTTAAGAAAGAATCTGAACCGTAACTGTCGGACGGTTTACAGTTGAAATGAGTTCAGATAAACAGGCAGCAGTTCATCGTCACGCTTGACACTGTTATTAAAACCATATTAATGCTTCTATTCATCACTTTCCCTTCAGGCTTCATCGTCAAACACAAGCTTCTGAATCTCATCACAAACAAGACGCAACAACAAGTTGTTTTTTTTCCCCACAAATGAAGATCAGTGAAGTTTGTGTTGGTAGTACTGACCTCCGCCGAAAGGAGCCCATATGACCCTGCGGATGGTCTTCACCCAATCCTCCATGTCATTCTGGGTGCTGGCCATAAGAAGGTAGGTCTCATGGTTGGTTGTCATCCGCTCTCTGTCGCCCCCTGGACAACATAGTGGAACATTCATCAGGTCAGTTGTGGAGCGAACATTGGCAGGAAACAAGAGTCAAAACAGGACATGATCGTCTTTTAATTATCTCACTCTTTTCTCACTATTCTGTGAGAAAACATCGATACACTTAAATATTCTGATTTTTTGTCTTTTTATGGATTATATTTGTATAAAGTGTGTGTACAATAAAATAATTTGATTTATATATTTACAATTAACATTAAAATATTCACAGTGTTTGTTTTATTTTTTGTTATAATCAAACTCCCGGCTGCTATGAAATCCCAGCGATGACTGAGGACGAGAGGATACAGTGACTCCAGCAGCGGATTTCTGGTCATGTTAACAGTAGGTTTAAAAACAAATGAAAGCAATTCTGCAACACCAGAGTAGAGTACTCAACATTACTAAAAATATAGATCATTGCTCCTACGATATCACAATGTATCGTAATACATACCATCGTTACATGTTTATTGTGACACATATCGTATCACCCGATTCTTGAAATACACAGCCCTATGACCTACACAACCAACGTTTTAACATCTTTCATCTAATTTCACTTCTATGGACGTTTCTTTGTTAATTTTTGATAGAGATGTGTTGATGAAGCTTCATGAAACAGTGTCATTATCTTCAGAGTCCACTAGATGGTAGTGATGTGTTGATGAAGCTTCATGAAACAGTGTCATTATCTTCAGAGTCCACTAGATGGTAGTGATGTGTTGATGAAGCTTCATGAAACAGTGTCATTATCTTCAGAGTCCACTAGATGGTAGTGATGTGTTGATGAAGCTTCATGAAACAGTGTCATTATCTTCAGAGTCCACTAGATGGTAGTGATGTGTTGATGAAGCTTCATGAAACAGTGTCATTATCTTCAGAGTCCACTAGATGGTAGTGATGTGTTGATGTAGCTTCATGAAACAGTGTCATTATCTTCAGAGTCCACTAGATGGTAGTGATGTGTCGATGAAGCTTCATGAAACAGTGTCATTATCTTCATAGTCCACTAGATGGTAGTGATGTGTTGATGAAGCTTCATGAAACAGTGTCATTATCTTCAGAGTCCACTAGATGGTAGTGATGTGTTGATGAAGATTCATGAAACAGTGTCATTATATTCAGAGTCCACTAGATGGTAGTGATGTGTTGATGAAGCTTCATGAAACAGTGTCATTATCTTCAGTCCACAAGATGGTAGTGATGTGTTGATGAAGCTTCATGAAGCAGTGTCATTATCTTCAGAGTCCACTAGATGGTAGTGATGTGTTGATGAAGCTTCATGAAACAGTGTCATTATCTTCAGAGTCCACTAGATGGTAGTGATGTGTTGATGTAGCTTCATAAAACAGTGTCATTATCTTCAGAGTCCACTAGATGGTACTGATGTGTCGATGAAGCTTCATGAAACAGTGTCATTATCTTCACAGTCCACTAGATGGTAGTGATGTGTTGATGAAGCTTCATGAAACAGTGTCATTATCTTCAGAGTCCACAAGATGGTAGTGATGTGTTGATGAAGCTTCATGAAACAGTGTCATTATCTTCAGAGTCCACTAGATGGTAGTGATGTGTTGATGAAGCTTCATGAAGCAGTGTCATTATCTTCAGAGTCCAATAGATGGTAGTGATGTGTTGATGAAGCTTCATGAAACAGTGTCATTATCTTCAGAGTCCACTAGATGGCGTCTCTGCACGGTTTTGAACAACTGTTCTAATGAAACATCATTTTTCATCTGATGGTGCCACCTACTGACCTCTGAACAACATGACACTGTTTCATGAAGCTTCATCAGACCATCACTAGAACTTAACTGAAAAAAACTGCAATCAAACGTGTTAAGAAACCTACTCTTTGTCTGGCAGCAACGACAGCTCTGATACCGTCGACCTCAGGAGGATTAATATCTCCAGGCCTCTGAAGGTGCATCGATCGGGTCGAGTCCATTTTACACGATCTGACGTTTGTCATTTTATCAGCTTGAAGAAAAACCAACCATCATTAGAGACGAGCTATTGAAGGAAGTGTAGCTGATAAATTATTCACTCATCCATCCCAACCCAAGAGGACCGGCGTCATCGATCGTCTCCCGGGATCGACTCGTATATAACAACCATCCATAAAGACCCGCAGGCGAGGAGATCGAATGGACCGAGAAGAAATATTTGAAACTCAATTTCCGTCTTAAAGACGACGCAGGATTGGATTCAGCAGATTTATACTGTGAATGATTTCTTAAGAAGCTTTAAGAGCCGCATTCTTCAACATCCGTAAGTGATTATATCGTCTGAGGAGGACAGGAAGTAGATCATGACGGACATGTACTGTGTTTCTGCAGTAGATGTATTACAGAAGTACATCAGTGTCAGCAGTATATTGAGTGAATTTACAATTAACTTTGACATTTATTTTTTTGTGGGCTTTATAAACATTATATTATTTTATTAAACTATTGGGATACTGTTTTAATTCTAATATAACTAAGAAAAAATTGCAAATATATGTTTCTTTTGTTTTAAACAATTTCAATAAAGTTTTACCTTACCTTACCTTTTGTTTTTTACACATAGTTTGATATTATTGTTTGATGATCAAATAAAATGTTAAATACAAAAGTTTTTTCTTTTTTTATCCTTAGCCTTTTAAATTGAATATAACTTTTGTGCATAATAGTGCTGCAAAATAGTTTTGAATTTAAAAGACTACAGATTTAAAACATTGTTGATTTCAGTATCTTTATCTTGGAATGTAAATACTACATGGAAAACAAAGAAAATCATTTATTTAAAAAATATTTTATTAGATTATATAACGGAAAGAGATTATGGAGGTCAACAACAAGAGTAAAACTGAGGTTAAAGGTGTTTTTTTTACAGAGTACTACCTCAAGTACGACTACTACCAGTGATACTGCAGAGACTCATGGTGCAGCTTCATAACGCACCGAAGTCGTACTAAAACAGACAGATTTTTGAACGCCCCAAAACGCATAAAATCGGTTTGAGAGTCAGTACAATAAAAATGTATACATAAGGTACAGTTGACATTTTGGAAAATGTATTGTTTTGAAACCAAAACATGTCCAAACATCAGCTTTAAGGACTGCAGAGTCCACTGTATCCTCTCGTCCTCAGTCATATCAAAATATCAGATAAAAATGGATCAAACCCCTAATATTAGCGAACGAAAAGCCCAGTTACAAATAGTTAAAAGAAATTTGGGGGAATTATTTTTATAAATCACTGCGGTTTTATTGTGTGTCTATGCGTATATCAAGTGTTTGAAACTATCCAATGAAAATATATTTTTACCTAGTTTATTGAATTATAAGAAAATATTCTAAATGAAAAGTAATTTAAAAATGAAAGTGCCACCAGACCCAGAATCACCCCCATGGCCCTGTCAACACTGAGTCTGGTTCTACTGAAGGTTTCTGCCTGTTAAAAGGAAGTATTTCCCTCGCCACTGTCGCTCGTTGTGATTCGCTGGTACCTTTTTATCTCTCGTCTTGTATAGTTTTATTTCAACTGTGAAGTGTCTTGAGAAAACTCTTGTTATGAATTGACACTTTAGGTTATATTGAATAGGAAAATAAACATTGTTTGGCCCGAATTGCATGGGATAAGTATTACCTGGAGACCAAAGGCGATTGGCAATAATTGCGGAGAATGTCGGAGATTTAATCCCGTGCGAATGCGCCATGTCTGTGATTTGTAACGTAGTAATTCCGCCACAAATTACCTACTGTATTTGGCCGAAAACAGACGTCAGGTGATAATACTAGTCCAGTGCGAATCTGCATCCTTGGGTTTTTTTAACGTAATTGAACACTTTTCCATCTTGCCGCGTAGGGTTGTTACTTAAAAAGTAGGGTTAGGGCTAGGGTTAGGGTTAGGGCTAGGGCTGGGGTTAGGGCTAGGGTTAGGGTTAAGGTTAGGGTTAGGGTTATTATATTTCGGTGCCTACTTTTGAAGTGTTTACATTTCGGCGCGCGAGATACAATACGATATGATCTTGTCATTGCCTTAAGTAGAAGTGGAATGTACTCAAAATAACACACAGGTGGTTTACAAATCACTAAAGGTCTACAGGTAAAACTAATCCCGTACGAATAGACCTTAAGACAGCTAAAGATTTTTGGTCCCTTGTGTAGTTGAGTTTGAAACACCTAAACTACACAATACCACATTATTTAAAATGCACCACTTGTACCCAAGAGTTTATCTTAAACGATCAGGATTCTGTGCGCAGTCAAAGAACAAGACAGTCTGACCAGAATAACAATGATCGTCTTATGGGGATTTTTTTCTTCTTATGCCACTGCGACTGAGAACTCCAGGAAAAAAAAGCTGCTAAATTTAGATGCAAAGTTTGACACAAAGATTGATGGTTCCTGTCAGGACAGTCGCGGCTTATTAGCAGTCAGCAGATGTCAGCGTTCGCCCGTCGATGAACCCTAGTCACTGCTGGAAGA
The DNA here is from genome assembly GCF_982586985.1 of Callionymus lyra. Taxonomy (NCBI): domain Eukaryota; kingdom Metazoa; phylum Chordata; class Actinopteri; order Syngnathiformes; family Callionymidae; genus Callionymus; species Callionymus lyra. The sequence continues at coordinate 6,577,834 of NC_141822.1, forward strand.
CGTGATTTGTTGACTAGGATCCGAGGTCTGGTACGAGGTGGACCAGAGTTCAAGTGTTTCGAGTTGCAAGTGAAATGGAAAATCCGTCTCTTCCCTCTTTATGTCGAGACCCACGTGTCGTGTACGATGTGTTTTCCTGCCCCGGGTGGGATCTCAGGTATCAGCGGGTCCAGGTACGAGTGAGTCTCAGAGCGACACCGAACATTTACCGGCTCTTTATTGAGGACAGATTCTGACGAAGAGTCACGGGTACGAGCGCTCGTAGAAAACGTCGATATATCGTGATATTCAACATTCAATTTTATTTTTTATCACAGGTCTTTTTATGGTTTACAGTGTGTATAAAAGAAAATAATTTTAGTCGTCCTCAACCGCTAGAGGAACAATGAATTCCCACAAGATTACTGAGGACAAGAGGATACAGTCGACTTCAGCAGGTTTTTAAAGTTGATTTTTGGACACATTTTGGTTTCAAAACAAATGAAAGTAGTTACGAAAACTGTTTTCTACTGTTTTCTACAGGCCATCACACCAGAACACATGATTATTTTACAATACAATATATATAATCATTACTTCTGGCCACTAGATGGCAGCATAATTTACAGTTAAAATAAAACTATATAAGACTAGAAAGAAAAAGGTATAATGATGAGGAAAATGCTTTTTTAAACAAGAAAAAACCTTGAGCAGAACCAGACTCTGTTGACAGGGCACTTTCATTTTATATACATTCAATTTAGATTTTTATTCATTAAAAATCAATTAATATGTGAGTAAATAACTCGGCAAAATATAAGACAAAGATTTGAATTTTTTTTAAATTTCATTTGATAAGATAATAGTAGGGTTGTGATCAAATATTGATACACTTAAATTCATATTTTGATTGAAAATTCTGATGTAACTGAGGGCAAGAGGATACAGTTGACTCTAGCAGCTTCTAAAGTTGATGTTTGGACATATTTTGGTTTGAAAACAAATGAAAGCAGTTACGACTTTGTCAAGAGTCATGTGGTCTGTAAATACTACAACACCAGAGTCAAGTACTGGACAATACTACACATATATACTTGTTACTACACTATCACAACACAGAGTCAAGTACTGGACAATACTACACATATATCCTTGTTACTACACTATCACAACACCAGAGTCAAGTACTCGACAATACTACACATATATACTTGTTACTACACTATCACAACACCAGAGTCAAGTACTGGACAATACTACACATATATCCTTGTTACTACACTATCACAACACCAGAGTCAAGTACTCGACAATACTACACATATATCCTTGTTACTACACTATCACAACACCAGAGTCAAGTAGTGGACAATACTACACATACTGTATATACTTGTTACTACAGTATCACAACACCAGAGTCAAGTAGTGGACAATACTACACATATATACTTGTTACTACAATATCACAACATCAGAGTCAAGTACTGGACAATACTACACATATATCCTTGTTACTACACTATCACAACACCAGAGTCAAGTACTGGACAATACTACACATACTGTATATACTTGTTACTACAGTATCACAACACCAGAGTCAAGTAGTGGACAATACTACACATATATACGTGTTACTACACTATCACAACATCAGAGTCAAGTACTGGACAATACTACACTTATATACTTGTTACTATACTATCACAACACCAGAGTCAAGTACTGGACAAGACTACACATATATACTTGTTACTACACTATCACAACACCAGAGTCAAGTACTGGACAATACTACACATATATACTTGTTACTACACTATCACAACACCAGAGTCAAGTAGTGGGCAATACTACACATATACAGTATATACTTGTTACTACACTATCACAACACTAGAGTGAAGTACTGGACAATACTACACATATATATATACTTGTTACTACACTATCACAACACCAGAGTCAAGTACTGGACAATACTACACGTATACATTTGTTACTACACTATCACAACAACAGAGTCAATTACTGGACAATACTAAACATATATACTTGTTACTACACTATCACAACATCAGAGTCAAGTACTCGACAATACTATTATATCACAATATATATCGTATCTTTCCGTTAAGTATGTTACTGCAAGATTCGGGCCAATACACCAGATACCCTATGACTTTTACCTGTTCTGCAGTGAGCATTAGATCAAAATAATATAATTACAGAATGTATTTATTTACTGTAAAAACTATTCATTATTTTAATCTTGTCCTCGAATATTTCCTATCCAACATAAACACGCTAAACCTTTACAACGGTATGGTTGTCACTGTAAAACAAGATCATAACTGACCACAAAAACGTTGTCATTTTAGCCAAATTCACAGGATGTGATGCGTTCAAGTCAAACGACTCACTGTCTGTCACCGCTTTGAACATCAGTGTGTTCTTAAAAACATGTTTATTCAATGATCCAGTCACGTTTATTTCCACCACAGACTCCACTGTACTCGCGCACTTGTTGAATATAACACGAATAAATCTAATGTATTACATTCTTCTCGTGGTGCGTTCAAGAGCAGCGTCAGCGGACACGCGTGTAAATCGCGAAAAGAATGTAAAAACTCACCAGTGAACGACAGAGCAGCAGGTTTGAGTCTAACACGTGTTGTTAGTCAACAGTTGCTACTCAACGACCTTCTCGGACGGACAGTGTGGAGAGAAGAAGCTGCTGTGGATGAAGAACAGACTCGACGATCTCAGGCAGAACCTGCAGCGTTTTACCACACGAGGTCAGCGGATGTTCACTCTTATCTCAGGTACAACGTACACGATATTCTGCTCTGGATGAAGTACTACAGTACCTATGAATTAAAATAGGATAAAGTATATCTATGAAAAAATCGTAAAATATATGTTTTTAAATATAGTTATGTTTATTTTAAATGTACATAATACACCCATCCCATATAATGAAATGAATGATACACTTATAAATACATTAAAAATAAAATGTATAGCTGACAATATAACACTTTGCCGCTTTATTATGTCAACAACTACTAGCCATGCTAAGCTACAATATTGAGCTAACAAGCTAGTTTTGATGAAAGCAACCTTATGTTTATATATATATATATATATATATATATATATATATATATATATATATATATATATATATATATATACTGTATATATATATACTGTATATATATATATATACACATTACTTCACAGATAAAATTTATATTTCACAAATACTTTTTGCACTTTATTGTGTCAACAATTACTATTTACCATTACTAAGCTACAAAATGCTAAGCTATAAGCTAAACTATGCTAAGCTACAACAGTATATAGTACAACAGTAAGTTAACAAGCTAGTTTCGTGGATACAGAATTATGTTTAATCACTTGAGGTAAGTTAATATTTTATATTCTTTCGGACGTTAACAATAACATACAACTTTATTTTGGTTACCTTATATTATACCTTATATAGTTTGAAATGATTTTTTAATGAATTATTAAAAATAAGGGATATTCTATAAATAAATGTAAGAAAAAAAACGAATTACACAATTTTAATTAGTTATAGTTAAAATAACTATAACTATACTAATAAAATAATTATCTATTTTAAATATAAATGACTTACTTACAATATAACATATTTCCACTTCATTATGTCAACAGCTACTAGCCATGCTAAGCTAAAACAGTGAGCTAACAAGCTCATTTCAGGAATGAAGAATTATATATAATCTCTTGAGTTCAGTAAATATGAACTTTTATCGGGCAGTAGTACATACACTTTATTCTCGTGGTCGTGGACTCTTTATCTTGGTTACACACTAGGAGTACAAGAGCCATTTTACATTGGGCTGTAAACTGTTCTTCCACACTTTATTATCAATAGACTTTCTCTACGCTATGTAGAAAAGTACACGGATGTGATATTAGATTTTAAAAAAAAATGAAATTTGTTTTACATCTTTGAATATTTAACCTTCCCTAATTGTACCTCTGCTTTTATATTATATGATGCTAATATATTCTCCATCCACCGCGGACAGACCCGGCAGCAGACGGACATCTGCACGACCATTACAGTCATCAGTCGGACAGCGCTCCGGATGAAAGGTATGTTTTTATCTTCAACTGTCCAGAAAGAAAGAGGATCATTATCCACCATCATTGTTGGGCAGCGAACATTGACTTCCCCCCTCGGCTCGTCTTAATCGTCCTTCGCGTGTACTTGACAGTTTAATTAACCTTGTCCATCTTCTGATTTAAAAAAAAAAGGGAAACTTTATAGTCGACTAATTTATTCAACGATTGGTTCTGACCCGAGCACTCGTTAAAACGGTGTGCAGTACAAATACTCAGCTGTAGTGCGTAATTCAGGGTATAATAAAAGAACCCTTTGTTATTTTTTTTTTATGATGTCCCTGAGGCAGAAAAAACAGCTTATTTTCCTTCAGACTTGTTTGCTCCAGCTGGTGTCCCCACTTTTAAATGTTGAATTCTCAGCCACAGTCACCGGTAAAACAAAATAAAACAGCTGCACTCGCTCTTAACACATACTCATCGTCAATAAATATATCCGAATTCTTTCGGATCTATAATTATACACGCAGCTTGTCAACATCCACCAACACTTCCTGACCTCGGACTGTTTTGTCTGCCCCTGACACCGACTGTTTTGTCGGATGCTGGCTTGAAAACAATGCCGTTTCCTCTCTGGAAGTTGGTGGTGAGGATGCTGTGGATCGAGCGTGCAGCAGGATTAAACATCACATACCACAGCTATGACTGAACTCAAGTGTCGTTTCCTCCGAGACAGAGGCTGCGACCGTCTCGTTTTTATTAACTTGAGACAAACTATCTCGGCTGATATCATCCGTGGGAGATTCTGTCTCAAGTGTCTTGAATTGTATGATGGTTCTGTACGCAGAAGTAGGGCTGTGGACGGGCAAGAATCTGGGGGTATGACACAAATCTATATATAATGCGATATATTGCGATATATTGCGATAATGTAGGAACAACAATACATTGTTTCTGTTTAAGTAAAAACCCCTTTTTCTGGTTTTCACGACAAAGAAATTAAAAATACTTTCTCTAATCAAATATGAAAGTACTTGTAGGAAAGTGCTTCTCAAAATATGAATAACAAATGTAAACTTATATTATCAATGCACAATGAAGTGCGTCAACACAAACAACCTGGAGCAACACGCATTATCCAGTAAGTCAGTAAGTAAAGGTTATTATCTGTCAGTGTTTAATTTGAACTTTAAACTTTGTTTTAAAACACAAAATGAGTCAAAACATCAGCTTTAAAAGCTTCTGGACTCTAGTGTATCCTTTCCTTTCCACTCATTGCTGCCATTTTACCGGTTTTGTTATTACTTTGGCTCGGAGGAAATGACGAATGTTGCCAACTAGTGGCTGGAGGTTTAATTGCACCACAAAAATGAATAAACACTGTGAATATTTGAGTGTCAATTGTAAAATAAAACATTGAATGATCGTCTTTTATACATGCACTATGGAAATATAATCCATAAAAAAAAACTGTCAATAAAATTTTATTTCAAAGGTTTATGTATATATATACACTTAATAGGCGCACTCAAATGGCCAGGAAATTGAGTGTGGATCGATGCACACTTTCCACCCTTAACGACCACCATCTTAGTGACGTAGATGATGCTAAACTGAAGCTATGTCACTGACAACTGACACTTCTTCGGAGCAGATACCGACATAAATATCTCGACAAAACACAAATTTCACCACAAAACAACACAACAACAGTAATAACTAAATGAAACACAACTTAGTAAGTTTTTTCGAATGGAGAAAAGTGCTGTCAAGTGTTGATGATAGTGTTTCAACGACTGGTTGCAATCAGCGTTAAAAAGTAGTAGAAGAAGAAACTGTCGAGTCATTTCCAGTAAGTGTGTAGCGGAAGTGTTTGATTTGAGACGGTACTACCCTGTTGAAATTTGAGCACTGCACAGGTAAGTGTCTTACAGTGTACTGTAAACCAGTGCACTTGGAGAAGTGCGTGACTTAAGACACAGCAATGGATTACTTTGAGAATAATCCCAACCCATGAAGGTGAATTCATAATAAATAACATTTAAATTTGATTTAGGGTATTACGGTAAATTAAAGTCAGACCACATACGTATCTTGGTGAGTATTGAAGGAGCAGCAGGTACAACTTATAGACACATGTCCCTCAAGGGTGTTCTCTGTAGCTCAAAGTCATTCCACATAATTCCAAGCTTTTTACTGCAACAGCTTCTATTCCAAAAAAACAGCCACTTTAAAGGAGACCAGCAGCAGCAGCAGGACTTCTCTCAACCAGACACAATTGCACAACTTCACTTCCATCACTCGGGCGCACCTGAAGCGACAACCATGACAGCAGTCACAATCCCCCTCGATTCACCACGCTTCAGCTCGCTGGTCCAAACTTTTATTAACTCGGCAGCGACGAACTGTCGGCTCTGCAGACGTATGTGGATTTGTTCCTCAGAGGGAGGCAGACGTCAGACGTCTTATCCACACACATGCATATACAGGCTGGACTCAAACGGAATAATGCATTTGAGGAAATGTTGTATTCAATCTCATCACATATTTGCTCTGGATCAGTTCTGTTAACGGGTTAGACTGGGCTATTTAACTGAAGTTTCCTACGTCACTTTGACCGGGCCATCTTGCATTATCTAAACTGAAGCCCCTTCGGCTTATGGTAAAAAAGCAGCCTTTGCCTAAAAGTGACCTAACAAAGAGTGCCGTATATTGGAAAAATCAGTTTTATCGGCTTTTTGAAAACGCATTTATTATAAACGGCGCTGTGTGTTTTTGAGAGAACAATTGGAGTGGACATAGTAATTGAATACGTTGTCTATTGTAGTTTAAACCCTTTTCAGTAAATGTTAGGGAAGCAAGTTAAATGGGTGCATTAGTGCCGACACTGGCAACAATCCAGAGACAATGCAAAGCACCGACTTTATCTGCTTTTGTCCTACCTTAAACCAGTCTAAAGAACATTTAGTCTTTATATGAACTGTTTCCTCCATTAATGCCTCAGAGTGAGCTGTAAATAATGTTAGAAAAGTTAGGTTAAAAATTGAAATATGAACTTTGGAAAAGTAAAAACCAGAAGTTAAAGACAGAAAAAGACTAATTAAAAAAGTTCTTGCATCGACGTCTACGAAAACAGAGGATCAGGGCAAAGTGTGGGATGTGCGTCGCATGCAGCACCTTATCTATGTATGCATGCTGCTCTCCTGAGGACTGTGTGCTCCATTTTCTAACTCTTTTACTAACTTTATAAGTTCTCTTTGAATTTCCTGCTTTTTCCCCCTTAATTTTGTTCCTATTTTGTTCCTCGTTAAAAAAGTTATTTTAAATGTTTTTTTTTTTTTTTACAAACTCATAATGAAGCTTCTTGAAGCAGTGTCAATATGTTCAGAGTCCACTAGATGGTAGTGATGTGTTGATGAAGTTTCATGAAACAATGTCATTATCTTCAGAGTCCACTTGATGGTAGTGATGTGTTGATGAAGCTTCATGAAACAGTGTCATTATCTTCAGAGTCCACTAGATGGTAGTGATGTGTTGATGAAGCTTCATGAAACAGTGTCATTATCTTCAGAGTCCACTAGATGGTAGTGATGTGTTAATGAAGCTTCATGAAACAGTGTCATTATCTTCAGAGTCCACTAGATGGTAGTGATGTGTTGATGAAGCTTCATGAAACAGTTTAAATATTTTCAGAGTCCACTATATGGTAATGATGTGTTGATGAAGCTTCATGAAACAGTGTCATTATCTTCAGAGTCCACTAGATGGCGTCTCTGCACTATTTTCCTTTGTTTTGAACAACTGTTCTAATGACATCAATTTTAAAATGATGGCGCCATCTACTGACCTCTGAACAACATGACACTGTTTCATGAAGCTTCATCAGCCCATCACTACAAACTATGTTTCTCAGTACCTTTTAATTTTTTATGTAAATTTTTTTAACATTGTTTTCCAGAGAACTTTAATTATTTTGTATAATTCCTTTTTAAAATATACTCAAAATTAATTTATAATTAATAACCATTGTATCTGAATTAAAGCCCAGTTTAACATCACATTAAAACACATTTTATTTTTATTTTTTAGCTTGTCTGCCTTCTCAACAGTATACAATGTTATTAATACTTAGGAAAATGTACTTCTTCATTCATTTTCTGAACCTTAAGCAAAGGGAACAAAAAAACAGAGATTACTTCAATTTTTATTTCAGGTGTGTGACACTACCATGTTATTAAGAAGTCTGCTGAGAGTTCAACAGATGCAAAGACAAAGAGATAAAGGCCAATTATGTGACAATGAGAGACGGAGCTCGGATCAAAGAACAGCTAATGATTGGGTAGATTCTGACCACAGTGCTCCTCATCACAAGGCCCTCACGCTAGTGGAGATTCAATCAAGATTTTATGACTTAAGAAATGACCTCACGCTGACACACAAAGACGTGTGAGGAAATGTAGAATACATGTCATCTAATTGGTCAAACACATTTTGTTTTAATACAAATATTGAAGAAACAAACTAGATATGTCAAAAATAAAATGTATACTGTATATACAATACGAATTTTGTACATGTTTAAATTCATATTAGATGATTTCAAAGCTACGTTTTTTACAAGTAACATTCGTCTCTTATAATCATAATTCATATTATAGTCTGAGAAATGTCGGCTTTGCATCGAGTCTGGCTAACTCTGACCAGGGGTGCTGGAAACAGGAAGAGAAAACACGACAACAGGAATGAACTACATTGTAAATAAGAGGAGCATAATTAACCTGAAAGTCCAATGACGATCAGGTAACTGGGAGATAAAATCAAGACGGATTAAGGGATGAGACAAACAAGGACACACGATCGCACGATCGATCAATGAAACAAGGACAAAGACTCCACCACTGAAATCAGTACCAACATTGGATCTGGACCTCGGTATGACAGCATTAACGACCCGGTGAATGATTCCTGCACAACAATGACTTCCTGTCTGTCCGAGTGTCATAATTACTGGAGTACTGTGAGTGAGAAGCAACAGCTGTTGGTTCCGCTCGTGAGCTCGGCTCTTAATAAATGGCCAGACGGTCGTTTGATGGTTTTAACCTCATAGAACGAGACACTTCACTCTTCTGTAATTGTACCTGGACGCATTAACTTTACTCACACCTGTGTAGTTTATGAAGCTGGAGTAGATTTCCCTTGTACACTTAAGTATGTTGACTGTGTTTAACCTTCTTTCAAGGGTATCTTTATAATGGGAAGCCAAGCAAGTAAAATGAAAAACCTTCTCAAGTCAAGATGAAACACAAAACGTAAACAAAATATATCGAATTCTAGGACATTTCTAAACAATTGTGATCCATACAGTATTTATGAAAAAATCTGTTGTGGAAGTTTTTGAGTTGCATACAAATCTAACCGAATTTTGTGCAGATAATCAACCAATGGCTTAAAAAAGGGGTGTCAAAGTCAAAATCTATAAGCACTAATTTAGTATTTATGAAACTGTCTTTAAAGTTATACTTCACCCTAAACTCAAGTCTCTACTCGCCCTCATGTCGACTAATGTTGGGATTATTTTAGAGTAATTGTTTTTTTTAGAGTTATAGACAAAAATGTTTGTTTATTTTAATGTAGCAACTGGAAATACCTCCGTACTGCCCGTCTGTAACGTCCCTCTTGGATTGAAGTATAAGGATGAGAAATTTTTCAGAAAAAAAACTTGCATACAAGTGTATAAAAACTATTAGAGAATATAGACTTCTACAATTTTTACCTACAAAAATCATCTAAAGTATGATCTTCTTAGGAGTGTTCTTAAGGACGCTGTGAAAGAAAGAAGTGTTTCCCAGTGACATGTTTCGCTTAACAGGAATTTCTTTAAGAAGGAAATTACCCACTCTTAGCAGCCTTCTTTGTGACCCAATGCTCAGCGGTCAACTTCAGGTTAATGTATATCCTCCTCTTTTACAAACATTTAAAAAATGATCAATGAAGATACACGTCTGCATATTATAATAGTATTACCATGACTAAACTGTTTTATTAAATAACCTTTCAGAGACTATTTATTCCGGGAAAAAACCCATACCCTTCTGTATTTAAGCCCTGAAATAAATCAACATATATTCACATAAGACGGAAAGGAAACACGTCTCAACTTCTTCTTCAATCATTAAGATTGAAGAATGCCTCAATGCTGCATTCAAGGGCGCAGGAAAACACACGACAACTTCACTCCAATTAGGTAGAGCATATAAAAAGCATGGACTTTCTAACAATTACACATTAAAACACATTAAAACCATGGAAACATTACACAGATTTTAAGGAAACCCACTTAGAGCTTCTTACGAAGCTTCTTTGGCTTGATCTTAAGGTTCTCCTCAGAAGTTGACGGTTAAGAACGTGCCTGGGAAACATCGTAGCGATCCTTCTCGGCCGAACCCTTCGTAAGAGCCTCTTTAAGTCTCTTTAAAAATGGTTGACCCCTACAATCTTTGTTCCTTATCTTACAATCTTTGTTCCATATCTTGTTTATAGGTCACATATCAACATGAACATTAATCTACAGGAGATAACTTGAGCCGTGAGTTTTACACACTTAAAATATAGATTGTTAAAAGTGCTATGATTTTAACTTTTTAAGAATCATCCATTCATTTTGAGACGAAAAAAATAATGCTCAATATTCTCACATGTGCAAAAAACTAGTGGGTGATACTGACAAGTTTTTAGTGTTAAATCTCAAGCCATATTTCAGTAGCAAATCTCCCAGACATGAGCTCTACGTCTGCCAAGTGGAGGAAACAGCTGCAGCTAGAAAACAACGAAGATACTGTACATTTTAAATCTGACTCAAATATGTGTCACGGCTGCGAGCGAGAGGAGACGGAACGTACGCACTTCCTGTCGTCTGCAGGAGTCTTCTCGCTCGGGTGCAAGCAGGGGCAAGTCCAGATTGAATATCTAATGATAGTCCTCCGAGAATTCCTCACATCATAAATACTTCCAACAGAACAGGAAGTCGGCGTGAGCGACAACGCAACAAAATGCCAGTTCATTCGGTGCGAGAAGTTGGAACGAAAAAGGCGTGAGATGCTTGAAAAGTTTTTTGGCTAAAAGAAAGTTTCCTATGAGTTCCTGGTGAAGTCATTAACACATTCAAATAAACTCTTCAGACTTTACCTGAGTGTGGTTTCAAACTTGATAATCCAAACTGACTATGGACTCCCTGATGGACCACCTCCATGCCCCCTTCACCGAAGTCCAGACCAGAACCCACCCTCCCCTTGTGAGCGGATCGCAAAGTCCTGAGCGCCGGGTTCACTGGATGACGGGAGTGAGGAGCGGAGCTGCCGGCTTTTTGGCCCGACTGGGAATGAGTGAGTGAGCACAGCTGAGAGGGTGTGAAAGAGAAAGGGGAAGGAGGGAGGTTTGGAGAGGGGGTTGGGGCAGCATACTTCTCTGGAGCACTGTAATGGGAACAATGGGGCAGATCTCTCCAATAGGCTGGGCTTGAAAAAAAAAAAAAAAAAGGGCCAGTGATTTGACACAGGGCATGACCCCATAAGCAAACGCAGTGTTTCATTCACACCACTTTGCTTTGTTGACACTCACACACTCCACAGTCCTAATGATCTCATAACATTAACCTCTTTCACCAGATCTTTTAAACAGGAGATAAGGTCGCTTTCAATGCATTTGCTGAGCAACATGTTTTATATCTACACAGATCGTAGACACACTTAGTAACCATTGTTAAATGTGTTGGGAATAATGGAAAACAAATGCTAATCTCTGCTTATTTATCTTGATATTAAAGTTTTATTAACAAATAGATAATATATGATATAACATCGGAGAAGATTAAAAGACACATGTATCAAATTATTGTTCAATTTAAATGTAACTTCACTACATCCTAGTCCCTTTTTAACCATAAAATAACCATTATTTTTAAGTTGAAGTTTCTTCAAAACACCACACAAGTCGGCACCGTGTATATTCTTGAGTATACGCCAATATTTCAAGGAAAATAGCGACAGACTAAAGAATGTTAAAGTAGTGTTTGAGCTAGTAATCCACTCCTGACTTTCCTCGTCCTAATGTCTTTCATCCGTCCACATTAAGTCAGTGTCGATCTTATCAATGCAGACACACATCGGGATGAAGTGATACAATTAACTTACGATATGATTTAATACGATATATTTTTCGATACACTTGCAGAATTTTGGATTTTAGGGGTCACGACATTTCTTTGACATCTGATGGTTGTTTTACTATCTTTTGGTTGAGTTAAAAGAACTGAAAGCCTAAATATTCCCAAGCATCAGCTTCAAAGGCTGCTGGAGCCGACTGCATCCTCTCGTCCTCAGTCATTGCCTGGATATTATGGGATTTAGGTGTTTCTTTAGCTGCGGAGGACGTAATGACTTCTGCCATCTAGCGGACAGAAGCTTAATTTCAACACTAAAATGAAAAAAATTCGATCTATATTTGTTTTGTAAATAAAAAATGAAATAACTTATACACACTTAATTGAATATGAATAAAAATGAAATAGGATTTGAAAGAAGATAATTATTATTATATATTTTTAAAGAAATAAAGAAAATCAATATAGTGCATTTATATATTGGTAAACTATAAAGAGAAAATTATTAATAAATATCAGTGTATGAAGTTTTCATTGTGGACACTATGTTAAGTCAATTTTTTCCAACTCTGAACTCTATACAGTGTATTTATTTTTCAAAGTCCAGGGGAAAATATAGGACTTTAAATAAAGTAATTCATGTATACATTGCAGTAGAATAACATCCAATCAAAAGACTGGTTAGCAAGAGTTCAGTCAAACTAATTGATTTATTTGAATGTATCTTTTGTTGTAAAGTATCAGTATCAGTATCTGACAATACTCTCGGTCAGAACGACGTATAAATACACGGATGTCTGTAGACTCTCTCTCTCTCTGGGATTATCTTCACCGACATCTCTCCTGGTTCTCTTGTTTCAACCTGACCCTCGGTATCGATGACCAATTTTCCTCTCGGTGTCACGGTGGTCTTCATCTATCAATAGACATAATCTGATGGCAGACAGCATTAGCCCCCACCTGAGTCCCCGAAGACATTGTCTCGCACAGAACACAGACTCCTCTGAGTTACTATGGCTATCCATTACCCTCCCAAGCTGAATGAGTAACACGGTAAATAGGGAGGTCAAGCAGGACAAGGTTTCTTTGCTCCGTCGCTCTTCTATAGGGAAACCAGTCGAGAAATGGTCGGCGATATCTCGGGATCCTCGATGTGGACTAACGGCAAAACGTCTCTCGACACTGGAGACGTATTTATATCATGTTTACGTTGATTTAAAGGTTGATGAGCGAGAGTTTTTAAAGGTAGTCACGAGGACACGGAGGTGAGCCTCAGGTCAGTCTGTTCAAGGGAGGCCACATGGTTGTCAAAAAGCCAAGCGTCTGTGCTGGACGTCGTGCCAACAGAACCGAGAGAGATGTCTGCGCGTCCTGCCAGCCTGGCTGTAAATATAGTATTATGCAAGTGGAGTAGACTTCTATTGGACGTTCACATGCTTGAGTGAAGTTTGAGCTGCTCTTTAATAAAGAAATAAAAATGTATCAGGACGACTACGAGGTGACTTTGAAAAGTAAAGATTGACATTTTTCTTTAATGTATTTCACACACTTTTGGGTGTACAAATGTTTGAAAAAAAGGGCCACATTTGATGATCAGGTGAGGGCCAAATGTGAACACTTTTCTCATTTAGAACTTCAAAATAAAAGCTTAATGATCAGGCTTTTCCTTGAACTGCTGTTGTTCTCAGTGTTATCTTGATCTTTTAAGTATATATTTTATTGAGTATTGTTTTGATTGTTTAAGCGCTTTGTGACCCTAGTCTAGAAAAGCGCTATATAAATATGAATTACTAACTTAGTATCATTCAAACTTATCAGCTTCACGTTGTTGCGTTTGTGACATTTAAAAACTTTTTTCACGATTTAAAGTATTTTAGATTCTCTGGTTAAATATGTTTTCTAATGAAGACCGCGGACCACATGTATTTCAAGCTACCGTTATTATATCCCTGTTAGAACATTTGTGGGTTGATTTCAAAGATCTAGAATCACATTTCGAAGTCACGTCTTTTGTCCATAAAGCGGTACAATAAAATATTTTTTTAATTTTATTCATGGCTCCCCCCGCTGTGAAAACAGTGTAATTGCAACAATGTTAACGTAACAAGTTTTTTTGTTTTCACTTCCTGGACGCTTAAAAAAAAGATAATGTAATAGAATCAATTTAGAATGGATTTAATAAATAAATGAACAATGAGATAGATTATTTGCACGTCAGTGGACAGCAGCGTGTTTACATCAGGTCGAAGAAACCGTGAGAATCTCTGACTTAAAGAGCTGATTCTCCGCCATTATCAGGAAAAAGGTCGTTCAGTTGCTCGATCTACTCTACATCTCGGTGCAACGTAAACAACCGACTGAAACACTTACTCCCAGGATGTATGGACGTGTGGAACATGAGGTTTTAATAAAAATGATTCACGCTGTTTTTTATAAACAGTCTCACCGAGTGAGAACAAAGTCAAAGGACTTGACGACAGTTTAATGTCATAGTTAATGTATACGTAGTTTATAATTTACTACGCTTGAAGACTTAATAGTTTTGGGTTTTCTTATTTTGCACGTAGAAACCCCTGTTACAGCTACAGTTGTAACCCCGGTTCTATGAACGTGTGCTCTGCCCTGTTAAACAGACTGTTTAAAATAACCAAAAAAAAAAAGTTGTCATTTATCTAACACATTTATTTAAACTGGCCATCATATAGAATAGTTTGGTGCTAGAAAATGATCTTAAGCCCCGCCCACTGAAAACACTTTTTTCTGGAGATTAAATCTTGTTGGCTATAAACACACCCTTCAATCACACCAGATTCTGCTGTGATTGGTCAAGCATGGAGGTTTGTCACTGGGTGTCATCAATGCCGGAAGTACCCACCCCCAAGGGACTCGTTGTATAAACAAAGCGAGGTTTGATTACAGCTGGAGGGAGTGAAGCCATAATTACATGATAATGGACTCTCGTAACCTCTTGTTCGCTCAGATTTCAGAGTAACTTTATAAAGTAATAAGTTAAAAACATGGTCATGATGAGGAACTTACTGCGTCTTGGAGAGGAAAAACATTTCGAACATGTGAGTCATGAGAGTTGAGTTTTTATTAGTTTATCTTTAAAGAAAAGGTTGAGAAAAAAGTACATTACAACATTTTCAAGCAATTTGACTTAAGAGTCACAAAATAAAAAGCTTCTCTCAACAAATCCCAGGATGATGAGGAACAGATTCAGTAACTCAAGAGATCGCTTTCAGCTCCTCACTAATTCCGAACATCTCCGGACGATGTCCGACAGCAATTTGTGGTTTGTTAAAATTCCAAAAAGTCTTATGAGGGAAGTGACTACTGAGTGGGGTTTTAACATCCCATTAAAATGGAAGCAGTGTTGAGTTTTGGTGAGTGCGGGCAGCTGTTGTCACTTGAACACTGGCACGCAACGCCAGGAGGCCTGAGACATGACACGACAACACAGGAGCTCAGGAGGGAAGATTTCTCTTTTTTAAATGTATTGAAATGAACTTTCAATTCAAAGGGATGGTTCACCCAAAATTCAAATTTCACTCATTTTCTACTCACCCTCATGTCGACTAAGGGATTATTTTCTGTGTAATTTGTTCTTTTTAGAGTCAATATGTTTGTTCATTTTAATGTCGCGACTGGAGCTCATTTGTCTTCGTATTCATCTTCGTCCAAAAAGACAAACTGAAAAACATCCAAATACCTCCATATACTGCTCGTCTGTAACGTCCCTCTTGTGTTGAAGCCTCGACATGAATTGAACAAGAATTGTTTTAAAATACAAAAGTCTTTATTTTGAGCTTGATTGTAGCAGAAGTTTGAGAAATAACAGGGAAAACAACTGAGCTCCAGTCGCTAAACATTTTTGACTATAACTCCAAAAAGAACAGATTACTCTGAAAATAATCCCAACTTTTAGTCGACAAGAGGGCGAGTAGAAAAGGAGAGAATTATGAGTGAAATAACGCTTTAAAGAAATAAAAATAAACTATACTTACTATACTAACTATACGGGAGGAAATGTTGAATTATAATTGTATCAAAGCATCATCCTTTCCTTTTTTTCACTTATATATATATATATATATATATATATATATATATATATATATATATATTTATATATATATAACATAGAGCTATCTGAAAGTATTGTTTTACTTCATTATTACAAACATGATAAAAACAATAAGCAGCTTTAAAGACAACAGAAACAAAACACGGTTCTAGAGTCTATGAGATTTTCTTTAATGATTTTTCTCGCGATGAAAATTCTGTTGAGTTATTGTATTTTTTTGTAAATAAATCAGGGAGACCAGCAGCGCAAACGTCCGGCCTGTCAGACAAGAGAGGGAACCTCCCTTTATCCACACCACTGAATGCAGACTTGACAAAGTACCTCTTGCTCTGTTCACTAATACCTCTAATATCAGCTTTCAGCGGCGGCGAGGGCTCCGGGGCAGATGCACACCTGCACTCCCCTCAGCCAAAATGACTGGTTCCAGATCATCCTGTCCTTCTCAGAGCCCCTTTGAACCTGCCAGACAGGGTCATAGCCGCCCGGCTCGAGGTTTATTGTGACTAATTGACGCACAAGAGTGTCGTTTCTTTTCTCTCGGTGAGAACCGGCCAAGGATACATGATCCATCACACAGACTTCCTCAATGAAATCTGCTCACGTGTCATAAATCAACGTTTTCATTTGTGAAATTGCAGCGAGTTGGTTCGAGAAAGAGAGATAAATCTGATGTTCATTAATCATCACGCCTTTTTCCAGCCTTTTCACATCACTCCATCTACGCCTGAAGTGAATAATGAAAGTACACCAAAGATGCTGTATCGTGCCAAACTTAAACTCTGCTCTTAATTAAATAAAAAACAAAACAGCATTTTTATTCTTTTATTATTAATGTTTCATCTGTTGACAAATTCTGGCATTTCAACTTTCAAAGAAAAGACTAATTTATATGATGTGAAACAAAAGCCAGTCTGTTTTAGGTGAAGAACAGGTGGTGAGGTTGTTAAAATAATCTGTGCTGAGTCAGAAACAAAGGCTTTTTCTTAACAAAGGTTATGCATGTAAAACCATTTTAAGAGATTAGCCATTTTTGATATTCCCATTTAATTTTCCAAAATATATTATGACTACGGAACATGTACCAGTAGTGATGTGTTGATGAAGCTTCATGAAACAGTGTCATTATGTTCAGAGTCCACTAGATGGTAGTGATGTGTTGATGAAGCTTCATGAAGCAGTGTCATTATGTTCAGAATCCACTAGATGGTAGTGATGTGTTGATGAAGCTTCATGAAACAGTGTCATTATGTTCAGAGTCCACTAGATGGTAGTGATGTGTTGATGAAGCTTCATGAAACAGTGTCATTATCTTCAGAGTCCACTTGATGGTAGTGATGTGTTGATGAAGCTTCATGAAACAGTGTCATTATGTTCAGAGTCCACTAGATGGTAGTGATGTGTTGATGAAGCTTCATGAAACAGTGTCATTATCTTCAGAGTCCACTAGATGGTAGTGATGTGTTGATGAAGCTTCATGAAACAGTGTCATTATCTTCAGAGTCCACTAGATGGTAGTGATGTGTTGATGAAGCTTCATGAAACAGTGTCATTATCTTCAGAGTCCACTAGATGGTAGTGATGTGTTTATGAAGCTTCATGAAACAGTGTCATTATGTTCAGAGTCCACTAGATGGTAGTGATGTGTTGATGAAGCTTCATGAAACAGTGTCATTATCTTCAGAGTCCACTAGATGGTAGTGATGTGCTGATGAAGCTTCATGAAACAGTGTCATTATCTTCCGAGTCCACTAGATGGTAGTGATGTGTTGATGAAGCTTCATGAAACAGTGTCATTATCTTCAGAGTCCACTAGATGGTAGTGATGTGTCGATGAAGCTTCATGAAACAGTGTCATTATCTTCAGAGTCCACTAGATGGTAGTGATGTGTTGATGAAGCTTCATGAAACAGTGTCATTATGTTCAGAGTCCACTAGATGGTAGTGATGTGTTGATGAAGCTTCATGAAGCAGTGTCATTATGTTCAGAGTCCACTAGATGGTAGTGATGTGTTGATGAAGCTTCATGAAACAGTGTCATTATGTTCAGAGTCCACTAGATGGTAGTGATGTGTTGATGAAGCTTCATGAAGCAGTGTCATTATGTTCAGAGTCCACTAGATGGTAGTGATGTGTTGATGAAGCTTCATGAAACAGTATCATTATGTTCAGAGTCCACTAGATGGTAGTGATGTGTTGATGAAGCTTCATGAAACAGTGTCATTGTCTTCAGAGTCCACTAGATGGTAGTGATGTGTTGATGAAGCTTCATGAAACAGTGTCATTATCTTCAGAGTCCACTAGATGGTAGTGATGTGTTGATGAAGCTTCATGAAACAGTGTCATTATCTTCAGTGTCCACTAGATGGCGTCTCTGCACTATTTTCCTTTGTTTTGAACAACTGTTCTAATGAAACATAATTTTTAAACTGATGGCGCCACCTACTAACCTCTGCACAACATGACACTGCTTCATGAAGCTTCGTCATAATGACAACCATAATGACAACAAAGATATAGTGTACTAAGCAAGAGAAAAAGGCAACACATATTTCACTACCTTATTTTTCTGTTAATTTCTTAAGTTTCCTTTCCTTAACACATACATTCAACACATATTTTACAATATTTTAAACCACTTAACTCTTGATCACTGACACGTTCATAATTGAATTGACAATGGATGTTTTATTTGTATTTGTGTTTTTTGGTTTGGCTCTTTGTCCTGGACATAGTGTGTTACCAGCATTATTGTCTCCATCTTTGAGTGATTGTATTGTTTATACCTCGAATGTTCATCTGTTGTCTATAATAATGCAAAATCGAAATAACCATTGATTTGATAATCATTGATTTTTTCTTTTATAATATTCATGTCCTCTCACAAACACACAATGTAACACCAAAACAATACCAACAGACCATAACTTCATTCTCTCAGGCTTGTTTCAGGAGCTGTTTTAACTGTTGCCAATGTTCACAAAGTACTGGTTTTGAACTGGTATTGGTTAAAACCCATACGACACCAATCCATAATTATGCCCCAATTTTTTAACGCCAATTTTCACAATATATAAAGTCTCTAATTCATTGTATATAACAGGTATTTCATCGTACTTGTACAATGTTCTCTCAATTTCACTTGGTATAAAAGTGAAATGACTTTAAAGGTGCAACCTAATGAAAAGCAGAACATGCTTGATAATGCAATTAAAACCAAGTAAAGTGGCTTCAATGAAGCTTCCACAGAATTCAGCAGCCAAGGAATCTCCAGAAATGCCGACATCCACTTGTTGCTCGACTGAACAGCTGCTTGAGGCCGACAGACGAGCGCACAAATGTGTCTAAGCTATGAGTATCGACTCGGCAAGAACCAAACGTCTGCAGCTCTAATTTGATCTTAGTAACAGACTTTTCAGGTGATTCTAAAACAGAAAAGATTAGGAATTTAAAGTTTTACAAACCGTTTCTTTGGAGAAATATCAAAACAACACCCACAACTGTTTTTATAAACGTGAGGGTTATTAATGCCACAACTTGTTTGGCAAATCAAAAAATCAAAAAAAGATGGAAGAAAGATAGATGGACGGACGGACTGTCGGATGGATGGATGGATGGATGGATGGATGGATGGATGGATGGATGGATGGATGGATGGATGGATGGATGGATGGATGGATGGATGGATGGATGGATGGATGGATGGATGGATGGATGGATGGATGGATGGATGGATGGATGGATGGATGGATGGATGGATGGATGGATGGATGGATGGATGGATGGATGGATGGATGGATGGATGGATCGTTGGGTAGATTAATGGATTAGACTTTTTTCTGTTCTATTCTCTAATAGATTTTAACTTTCAAGAGTAAAATTAAAGCTATTATCTGTGATTTCTTATATCTTTTGATTCTTATCTTACTGTGTTTACAGCAATAGCATGATGGAACCATTAAAAAGAGGAATATAAAGTCACAACGCCAGTAAATACTTAGCTATTAGCTAATAGCTATTAGCTGTTATATGTTAGCCATCAATCGTAAGATATAAGATACGGAACAGTAAACATAAAAACACATTTGGGATCCATTAACTATACAAATTCACAGGTATGTGGGTAAAGCAACTTAAAGAGGTTGAATTTTCACTGCTGCCATAAAGAGAACCTACTACGGCTCTTCTGGGACGTGTTAACATGATGGTAAAGAGACCGACCTGGGTTTGAGTCAAGATCCATGGGGTGAAGAGTTGACCCCTTCTCTGCTGAAGTCTGCAGGGGCAAAAGCCACGCTGTTGTCGCTGACCTCCGGCCCACCAGCGCCAGGTCTTCATCGGTCCGTGTTCAAAGCCACAGATAGATTTATCTCCGACTCCGACTACAGCACTTTCCCCTCACACTTCCTACTCACCCCCCCCGCCCTCCCCGCCTTCCCTCGCTACTGGATCTTCTTAAACTCCTATGATTCTAATGGTAAATAACTTCTTTCCATGACGCTTTTGAGAAAATTGGTCTTACAAGTCGACGTCCCAGGTTACACTGGACGGTCTTGATTTCAGCGAGTCTTTCATCAGAGATAAAAGATCTTAGGAGCGAAAGAAACTAAGACAAAAGCAAGACGGTGTGTTGCACGTCTCCGAAGAGAAGTTCCAGGGCTGGGGTGCGAGCCGGTGGAAAGACGAGGGTGTGTCGTAAATCAGGCGGCCCTCCCCTAAGTGGGGATTCTGCAAATCTGGCGAACGGCGAGCTGGCACTCGGCCAAATGACTCATCTGCAGCAGCGCTCTATAAATACAGCCGTGCAGGGTCGGCAAGACTGCTACCGGTTTTTCAATCTCGCCTCGACTTTACGGGCCAACCACACATCGGTGGCTCACATAAGCCGCTGCCCCCCTTAAACCTGTGCTAGTGGGTGATCGAATGTATGGGTTAATTGTTCCCTGGAATGCAACAATAGGAATGTGACGTCAAAATGTTTATCCAGTGGGGAATCTGTTTACATACCATCAGTCTGACCGGTCAAGTCGGCCTATTAGTAAGTAAGGAATAGTTATTTGTAAAGCGTCTTTCTAGAGCAGGGTTACAAAGCGCTTAAACAATCAAAAACAACGTGCAGTTTACACAAACATAGGAGTCCCAAAAAGTCAGGAAAAAGCCTGAACAAATAAAAGTGTCTTGAGATGTTTCTTGAAGGAGTCAGTAGATCATCAAACACAGAGATGGTTCCAAAGCTTAGGAGCAACAGTCTGGAAGGATTTCTCTCCTCTGGTCCGGAAGTTCAGGAACCATCAGTAGATTCTGATCCACAGACCTCAGAGCCCGAGCTTGGGTGTAAGTCTGGATCAGATCACTGATGGAAGGTCTGACCATGAACAGATCTGAAGGTCAGAACCAGACTTTTAAAGTTGTTCCTGAAAGAAACTGGCAGCCAGTGAAGAGTTTTAAGGATCGGAGAAATGTGAGTTCTTCTACTAGAGCAGCTCAGAATTCTCGCTGCAGAGTTTTGTATGATCTGCAGGAACTGCAGATCCTGCTTGTTAAGACATGAAAACAAACTGTTATAATAGTCCAGACGAGAAGACACAAAGCCATGGATTATAAGCTCCCGATCATGTTGTGACAACATTTTCCTGAGTTTATAGATTTTCCTCAGTCGAAAGAAACATTTTCTGGTCAGTTTTCTGCAGTGTTGAACTAGAGACATGTCTTTGTCAAATACAACACCCAGGTTTCTCAGGCCCAGTTTGACAGACTGACCTAAGTCACCCAACAAGACAAGGATAGAACTCCAGTCAGAATATGTGGCCTGACGGAAACCTGGCCAACCCGATACACGTGGGGGGCAGGGTTTTGGGATGAGGGTTACAGTGAAGGGCTGATGGGAAAGATTGGTATGTGACATGTCACATGCCAATCCACTCAATAAGGCTGTCGTAAGCGTCCTGTCTTCTCCTGCTGTTTTGGTCCGAGACTTGTAGTTTACACTTTCGCTGAAGGAGAAGAGATGATCTCAAACAGACAAGCGAGGAAAGAGTGTCTGGACTACGACTGCGAAGAAGAATGTTTATATCACACAGAAGGTATGCAAGCTTTTGTTTGTGCAGCATATGTTCCAAAGCTACCGTTTTCTTGTCACACACATCAATGAACAATCTTAAGATTCTGAACCAGACTTACTTTCCAAATGCGGTGCTGTTTTTAGAATGAGAGCAGCAAGAAACATGTCTTTTCATCTGAGAAACTACAAGAACCCCATTGTAACCACAATTTCCAATCATTCCAGGGACTTCTTAACATTCAGGTCTGCCTCATGTTTGTTGTTTCCCAAAAATGAAATTCAATCAAGCAAAGCTCTGGAAAAAAGGGTGAAATTTAAGCACATAATTCAGATCAGGCAATTTCACTCGTCTTGCTCGGGGAAAGGTACTATTCTAGAATTGAAATATCATTCAAATTATATTCCTAAAGATAGAAGAATGACTGCTGTATATGGCAACTAATGTGAAACTTACACGTTTCAAATATTGAAGTCTTCCTCTCCAAGACGCAGTAAGTTCCTCATCATGACCATGTTTTGAACTTATTACTTTACAAAGTTGCTCTGAAATCTGGGCGAACGAGAGGTTACGAGAGTCCATTAGGATGCAATAATGGCTTCACCCCCTCCTCCAGCCACCTGTTATCACGCCCCACTTTGTTTATACAACAAGTCCCTTGTAGGTGGAGACTTCCGGGATGGCTGACGCGCGGTGACAAACCTCCAGGCTTGACCAATCACAGCAGAGTGGGTGTGGTCATGGTCAACACGATTTCATCTCCAGAAAAACAAAAGTATCTTCAGTGGGCGGGGCTTAAGATCATTTTCTAGCACCAAACTATTCTATATAATGGCCAGTTTAAATACATATGTTAAAAGAAAGACAATTTTTTGTTTTGGTTATTTTAAACAGTCTGTGTTTTCAGTGGGCGGAGCTTAATATCATTTTCTAATGTCAATATTTCCATGAAAAGAGAGTTTTGTACAAACAGAAACCGATGCTACAATAGAGTCAAACAGCACAACAACACACATACACTGATGATACAATAAAGTCACACAGCACAACAACACACACACACTGATGATACAATAGAGTCACACATCACAACAACACACACACACATACACACCTTAGTTAAACTTATATGATGCTGTAAAAGTACACGTGTTGCGTTGATGTCTGGAATCTTCCGAACACTTTACTCTTTATTCATGATACGTTCCAGTTCCAACGTGACCTCTAAGAAAGTCCTGACTTTAATGTTGGAGGGTACGATTCTCATGCACATCAGTTCCTGAACCGGCAGCGTCTGAACTTCTCCTCTGCAGCCTGAAAATAATGATCAGCACAACATTCCCTTCAAGTCCTCCCCGCTGTTTGAAAGTGAACACTTTCCAGACCCTGTGCGTTTAATGAGTGGGTCGGTGGAAGCGTCTCTAGCGCGTCTTCCTTCGGGAAACACACGAAGCATTTTTCTAAGCGAGCCTTAAAGCCACGAGATCGATGACGTGACGTGTAATGATTCGCCTCTGATGACCAGATGGATTCTACGCTTGTTATGTTGACGATTTCACCGTCACCTCGCAGCACCTGCCACTGATGGACCGAGTCCATTTGACCTTTGACCTGAGAGTCATCACTTCTGAAGATCCTAACCTTTCCGCTCTCCATCATTCCCAGCGTCCATCTCTAGGAATCCCTCTCGCTATTTTATACATGAATAAACTGACTGTTCACTTCTTAACTTGATGTTCATACATGATCTGAACCATTTCTTTCACCTGCAGTCATACATGTATTGAATAGTCAGACAAAGGCTTTATTTTGAGCGAGGTCTTAGTTCATTAGAATATGCATGAAGTGTTGAATTGAATTATCGAGCAATGTTGCAGGAGGAGATATAAGGTTGTTTTTTTTCTTACGTCTGGGGTTTTTCTGAGTGTTCGATCAATGATTGATGGATTTAATCATTTAGATCAAGGGTTTTTCAAACTCAATCACACAAGGGGCCAAAGTCTTTTTGCAAATCAAAGCTAGGGTCAAACAAAAACTGTCTTTAATATAAATAATTTTTTTAATTTTTATTTTAAAAGTTTCAATATGTGCATCAATCTACCCTGATTTTGAGCCGACCATACGGCATTACTTGAAGGGGCCGCATCTGGCCTTGATTTTTGACACATATATTTTAGATAAACAACTTCTAAAGGTAACATGACTCACATTTGTTGAAATTAAATTAATTAATTCTTTCCTGACTCACATGTTACATAAATGTAGTGAGTTTCTCTCCAAGATGCAGTCAGTTCCTCATCATGACCATGTTTTAAACTAAAGTTGCTCTGAAATCTGGGCGAACAACAGGTTACGAGAGCAGAGTCCATTATGAGGTAATAATGGCTTCACTGTAATCACGCCCCACTTTGTCTACACAACGAGTCCCTTGGAGGTGGAGACTTCTGAGGATTGATGACGCGCAGTGACAAACCCCCATGTTTGACCAATCACAGCAGAGTGAGTGTGATTATGATCAACAAGATTTCATCTCCAGAAAAGTGTTTTCAGTGGGCGGAGCTTAAGTTCATTTTCTAATGTCAATATTTCAATGAAAAGAGAGTTTTGTACAAACACACACTGATGATACAATAGAGTCACACATCACAACAACACACACACACTGATGATACAATAGAGTCACACATCACAACAACACACACATACACACATTAGATGAACTTTAAAGTTAAAGTGTCTTTTCTAGTTTCATTATAAAACTTCTACAGCCCAGAATGCATCATTGGCATGGGATGATTAATGTTTTTTTTACGGGTTAATTAGACTCACAAATGTTAGTTAAAGTTTAATTGCTGATAGTAGTACCATGAACTCATATATATAATGTGTGTGTAAAAGTTGAGTTTAAATAATTCGATCAAATGTTGTTTTTTTTTGTCACTGATCATTGTTTTATTATTTGTAAAAGTGGAGAGAATAAAAGTCTCTGTTGTTGACCACTTCGCTGAGACGGCTCTTAAGAGTCGGTCATTTCCTACATTTCTTTTTTATCTAAAGATCTTCTTAAGCTGAGAGTGACTCTGATCCCTCTATCAAAGCGTTCTTAAGAGTCTTCCTATAAGAAGATCCCAGCACTTAAGAGCTTCTTAACAAATCTTGGAAACACGGCAATTTTTGTAACGTCTCATAAAAGCCAATATTGTCAAATGAATAATGCATGTTGCAATTTCCTGCACTTGACCTACGAAGGCAAATCCCCCAAAAACCCTCTTCCGTCCTGAGGATCTCAGGAGCCGCGTGTCCCCACAAAAACCACGACCACATGTTGGTGAGGCCCTCAGGGGTCATCTTGTTGAACTGCAATAATCTCAGAGTCCAAGAGTCCGGATTCTTGAGGAAGAAACTTCAGACAAATGGGTTCAGACTGTCATCGTGGAGCAGAGACCAAAGAAAGTCGTTAACCTGAAGAAGAAATGAAACTCGATCGAGGGGGCCCCCAAAACAAACACCCCAGGAACCCTCCTAATGAACGAAGGCGGCTGAGACGTTACATTCGTTCAATTACAAGCGAGTCTTGCTTCAGGAAACTGTCTCAACTGTCATTTTAAACTGTAAGTCAGTGTTATTTTAGAGCCCGAGATATTCTTGACTGTCTGAGGCCCCCCCCAACCCCCCAGGGGCCCCCATGATGAGCACCCCGGGTCATAAATCCACATACCGAGACAGGGGCGGGGCTTCAGGTGAATCTCCGATGCTCAATATGTGAAGAGTAAACAGTAGATAATCACCGGTGTGACACACACACACACACA
Source organism: Callionymus lyra (assembly GCF_982586985.1). Classification (NCBI taxonomy): domain Eukaryota; kingdom Metazoa; phylum Chordata; class Actinopteri; order Syngnathiformes; family Callionymidae; genus Callionymus; species Callionymus lyra. The sequence continues at coordinate 6,604,048 of NC_141822.1, forward strand.
CACACACACACACACACACACACACACACACACACACACACACACACACACACACACACAGAGCAGGTTATTGACGTTGTCCGAGCAAAAACACAAACCACAGCCAGAGTCCACGTGACCTTTCCCTCAAAGGTCATCTCAAGGCAGATTCTTGAGAGGGAAGCGGAGCCTGACAGGCCTGAGACAAGATGGATGGACCGAGAAAAAAACATACGTCTTCTCGGGTTCTTGGTTCTTTTACTTCACTGATATGGAATAAATCCTCGTAACTTCTTTTCTACTCATGAATCCAGTCATTGAATCAATGATGAGGTTATTCCTGATGTGACGTGTGTTTGTGTAGTGATTTAATCAACATGTATTGATGAAAAGTACGTTGACACATTTGTGTAGTTGTGCTGTTGCAAGTACCACCATTTGTACTTTAATTTATATGAATTATATTTTCAAAATTGTCATGTTTCCACGTCAAGATTTATATTCATTCTTCAGCTCTCAAGTCTCTGACTACTTTTAATGCAATTCAGGTTAAAGATTAAAATGTTTAATTAATTTGAAAAAATATATCATAACGTAATTAAATATTTAATTTTTGTATATAACAGGATTAGAGTCTTGGCTGCAACTGTAATTACAGTTACATTACAGTATTATTTATTTTTATGAAATACTTTTCAATGAAAGGCTCATGTAAAATACAATAAAGTACCATTCATACCACGAAAAACTACATTTATAAGCTTTTAAGAAGATATTATGATGCTTTACAATCATATGTGGAAACTTATAAACAAGTTTATTAAGTTATATACGTGTGCGACATCAAAAACTTAAGATAATGTAGGAAGACTGTCTTGTAATTACAAATAATATTTATTTATTTTATTTTAGTTATTCGTCATAACATTGCATGGTGTTGACAGCTGTGAAGGTGATACTATACTGTTGCAATATTTTACTTTTAAAACTTATAATTTAATACTTGTTAATTATCCAATAAGTTTTTGGATTTGATGACATTATAGTTTGGAAAATAAAAGATGTGCCTTTTTTTTAAACACATCGATTCCACCAATTTACTATTTACAATCAACAAATATACATAACATCTTCTATAAAGATGTATTTATAGTATTTAACGTCTAATGACTATTTTAACAACACATTATATGTAATGTATAATAGTTTATCGATTACACGCTGTTTCCACTAGATGGCGCCTCTGCATTATTTTTCATTTGTTTTTTAACAACTGTTCTAATGAAACATCATCTTTAAACTGATGGCGCCACCTACTGACCTCTGACCAACATGACACTGTATCATGAAGCTTCAACACATCACTACCATCTAGTGGACTTTGAAGATAATTACACTGTTTCATGAAGCTTCATCAACACATCACTACCATCTAGTGGACTCTGAAGATAATGACACTGTTTCATGAAGCTTCATCAACACATCACTACCATCTAGTGGACTCTGAAGATAATGACACTGTTTCATGAAGCTTCATCAACACATCACTACCATCTAGTGGACTCTGAAGATAATGACACTGTTTCATAAAGCTTCATCAACACATCACTACCATCTAGTGGACTCTGAAGATAATGACACTGCTTCATGAAGCTTCATCAACACATCACTACCATCTAGTGGACTCTGAAGATAATGACACTGTTTCATAAAGCTTCATCAACACATCACTACCATCTAGTGGACTCTGAAGATAATGACACTGCTTCATGAAGCTTCATCAACACATCACTACCATCTAGTGGACTCTGAAGATAATGACACTGTTTCATGAAGCTTCATCAACACATCACTACCATCTAGTGGACTCTGAAGATAATGACACTGTTTCATGAAGCTTCATCAACACATCACTACCATCTAGTGGACTCTAAAGATAATGTCACTGTTTCATGAAGCTTCATCAACACATCACTACCATCTAGTGGACTCTGAAGATAATGACACTGTTTCATGAAGCTTCATCAACACATCACTACCATCTAGTGGACTCTGAACATAATGACACTGTTTCATGAAGCTTCATCAACACATCACTACAAAAACACCTGAGTTGTTGTCATAAAACATAAAGTAACGAAACAACGTAATAAATATGTAGTAGAAAACAAAGTAAACACAAAACTAAATGAATATAATACGATATAACATGTATCTTTCTGTAGTTTCTAACAGGAGCAGCTGTTTCTAAACTCTCTGACGGACACGTCTTCAGATTCAAAAGCATCTCCACGACTCCTCACTGACTCCAGCAACCATCTGTGGCAGAGGAACACGGTGTGGAGGAATCATGGCGTCCACCTGCACAGGTAATTGAACCGTCCATCAGCAACTTTCACTTCACGCTATAGCTTGAGTGTTTTCCATATGAAGCACAGAGGAGACGCTTGTGCTGCTGGAGTCATACGTCTGTCGATGCTCTTTAATCTCAGCTGTGACACTGGTTACATGGGAGTCAACCCGGCTTCTAAATAAAAGCATCGGGCTCTTACTTTGAAATCACATGGTCTTATATGGAAGTTTATCAGTGTCATAGTATTTCAAATATTGAATTTTTCTTTTTTAATTAAATCTTGTTTTCTTTGTAATAATTTAAGTCACATGATCGTCAGCCATCCTATGATTGGTTGAAAGTTTGATCAAGTAACTCCTTTAGTATTGTCTAGTGGCACATGTAGAATATAAAGGATTACATGTATTGAATTTAAATTATAAACATTGTTTAATTATTGTAAAAACAATATCAAAATCTGTGTAAAAAAAAACAAAACATTAGTTTTGTAATTATTCAAATAAAATAGTTGAAACAAACAAACAAAAAAAAAAATACAATTCCAACAACTCAAGTTTGAATATTTCATATGCTGAATTGCAACAGTATTCTGATGACACTGATATCATCGTTTTCATTTACATTAAAATTAACAAATGTTTTTTGCCTGTAACTTCAAAAAGTTACGAATTACTCCGAAAATAATCTCAACCCTTAGTCGACATGAGGGTGAATAGAAAATGAGTGAATTATGATTTTGGATTAAATGAAATATAAAATGTTTTTGATTTTTAAATAAAAACCTAAATAAATGTAATGTTCATGTTTGTATGAAACGAAGATAACTAACTAGTATTTTAATATGAGTTCTGATCAAACTGTAAGGTAATGTAACTTATTCTTTCAAAGACACGCTGTATTGTTGTTGTAATGACAGAGATGACCGCACGATGGCAGTGTTTCCTCAAACTAAAACGTTTCAAAATCCAACCGTGTTTTTGCGAATATGTTGATTTATGCAGCAACTGACTCGAGCTTAAGAACAAGAACAAGAACGAGAACAAGAACAAGAACAAGAACAAGTCTCAGCTCGAGGTCAGTCTCACAAGAAAATGTGTCTACAAACGGTTGTGTTATTATCAACACAAAGTGATATGAAGTTTGTCCAGTTGTGTGTTTTTATATTTGTGTCATTCTCATTTTTTTTCTGCAAACTGATGCCGGATAAACAGATAAACAAAAAAAATTAATTTAGTTTATGTTTAAAAAAATAATAATAAGACAACTGTGGAAGTACATCAGTGTCATCAGATGTGTCTAATGGTTTCATTTAACATTTAACATTTTTTAATTACATTTTTATTTAAAAAACATGATTTTTTTTTAAATACTTTTTTTAAATTAATAATTGAATTCAATAATTGGTTTATTAAAACGTTATTCCCTTTTTTTTTGTTATAATTGAACACAGAATGAATATTTTAATAGTTTAATCACGTAGCTCGGTGTTCCTTTGCTGATGACTGGTGTCACTATTTTACCAACTTTTATCAATTTAATTTAAAAGGGTGCAAATGAAAAAACATTGAATTTAATAAAACAAAAACATATTGAAAAAACATAAAATGAAAATACTCAACTTTTAATTCAAGTACTGAAAAAAAATCACCTCTTTAACTAATTATAAAATTTAATTAAATAAAGTATGCATACTAAAAGGTTTT